>NC_041395.2:256543546-256726046 GCF_900747795.2 Erpetoichthys calabaricus | reverse complement strand
AAAATAAATGTATAAAGTAACATAAAAGGTTTAAATAGTGGTTATCTTTTACACTAAAATATTACTAAAGAGATACAAAAAAAGTAAAATGGATATGTTCTTTTTCTTTAAGGAGATTAAATATTACTGAAGAAAGAAAAAAAAATTAAACAGCCAAATGGGGCTATGCATACGAACTTAAAAGGTTTAAATAAAACAGAAATATATATTTTATTTTTACTTGCTTAACTTGTGGAGGGTGTATCCTGTAGCAAAGCCCTAACTTTTTTCGTGAAAGCCCGTTTCAGTCAATAAGTCTTAAAAAAACGTGTAAAGATATTGACAATAAGCTAAGTCATCTGCAGCAAAGTTTTATAAATGAGGGTTTCTCCTTTTTAGACAATAAGCTACGCAAACCCAGGAAGACATGGAATCGTTTAAATCAAGTATCATTACATCTTCCTTTCTTAAAGAAAAGTAAGGCAGTACTTATAAGCTTACATATTTATATATAGACATACATATATATATATATATATATATATATATATATATATCCGAAGCCGTGGAAGCACACTCTTGAGAATGCAACGTATAGTTGTACAGAAGAAAAGCAATCTTGCCTCAAATGAATGGCAACCTTTTGTAGGTCTATGAAGTTAATTTAAAGTTTAGGTTTACACGGTGCTTTCTTTCCGAAGTACCTGCACTCATGAATATGTCTGTATGTGTCAGTCAGTCAAATCCACACGCTTCGCACCGGCGAAGTACCGCTTTTAAATTTGTATTAAGAAGAAAATAAAACGTTTTTAAATTGAGGGAAAATATACTAATAACAGTTTGTTAAGGATCATTTTTTTTGTGAAGCTGCCTTTACTCGACTGATCACTTCGACCTGACTTGGTAGCCAAGTATAAACGTTACCTGGAAGTAACCACCCATACAATCAGATTGTGAATCAGACTACGAATGCCGTGAATGTAATTACACACTCACTGCACTTGCTTACGGTAATCGAACCTCGGACGTCAGCGCTAGAGGGGCTTAGCAGCGGTGAAGTATTGCTTTTAAATTTTGATTAAGAACAAAAGAAAACCTCAGAGGTTCGATTCCCGAAAGGGAGTGAAGTGAGTGTCCGGTTACCTAGCAGGTAAGGCTTATGGTCGGACAGCAAGTGACGTAACATCAGCCACGGTGCCTTCAGTTGTGAGAAGCAGATCATAGAATGATTGAAAATAGTTTTGCATTTACCTTTTTAGTAAAAGGCGAGCTTTTAAGCCTGAGAAATCACCCCGTAAATGCACACGTTTAATTGCACATGTGTTAATATGTATGGTTACACAGTATTAAAAGACAGTGAAGAACGTGATTTACCTTTGTTCCCGCGTTTGATAAAAGGCGAGCTTTTAAGCCTGAGAAATCACCCCGTAAATGCACACGTTTAATTGCACGTGTTAATATGTATGCTTACACAGTATTAAAAGACACTCAAAAATTAACGTCATTTACCATCAGCCACGGTGCCTTCAGTTGTGAGAAGCAGATCATAGAATGATTGAAAATAGTTTTGCATTTACCTTTTTAGTAAAAGGCGAGCTTTTAAGCCTGAGAAATCACCCCGTAAATGCACACGTTTAATTGCACATGTGTTAATATGTATGGTTACACAGTATTAAAAGACAGTGAACAACGTCAGTTACCTTTATTCCCACGTTTGATAAAAGGCGAGCTTTTAAGCCTGAGAAATCACCCCGTAAATGCACACGTTTAATTGCATATGTGTTAATATGTATGCTTACACAGTATTAAAAGACAGTAAAAAATTAACGTCATTTACCTTCGTTCCCGCGTTTGACTCGTGCTGTAAATCTCTTCCTTGTTTTTAGGTCACGTGATTACGTAGGAGGCGTGATGACGCGATACGTGACTCCGCCTCCTCCATTACAGTATATGGACAGAAAATATGTTCCAGTTATGACCATTACGCGTAGAATTTCGAAATGAAACCTGCCTAACTTTTGTAAGTAAGCTGTAAGGAATGAGCCTGCCAAATTTCAGCCTTCCACCTACACGGGAAGTTGGAGAATTAGTGATGAGTGAGTCAGTCAGTCAGTCAGTCAGTCAGTGAGGGCTTTGCCTTTTATTAATATGTATAGATTACACCATAAAATGCACAGTGTAATAGTAAACTAATGTAAATACATTGAATTACACTGACACAAAAACCCAGGCTCCTTCCTCAGCTGCACACACAGGCTGAGTTTTAAGCACAGGGGAAAAAAAAGGAACATTTGAACAAATCCGAACTTTATTTAAAAGCCAACCAAGACAGTAACGTTTTAGGAGTTCAGGCTAATAACATTACAATCCGATCGCATTAAACACGCTTTTTAAATGAGTTTTAAGCACAGGGGGAAAAAAAGGAACATTTGAACAAATCCAAACTTTATTTAAAAGCCAACCAAGACAGTAACGTTTTAGGAGTTCAGGCTAATAGCATTACAACCCAATTGCATTAAACACGCTTTTTAAATGAGTTTTAAGCACATGGAAAAAAATAAACATTTGAAAAAAAGAGAAAAGTAACATTGCAACACTTTCTTCTCACCATTCTTCACTTGCTTAGAAGCCATGGTTAACTGCAAAAGCACACGAAATACTGTAGAGCACAAAGAGTTCACAGGTAAAGCACGCACTCTGACTGAGAACAATGAACAGAGAGAGGTTGAACACGTGCTTAAATACAGTAATCGGCGCGTATGAACCATAAGGGAAATGAAATAGAGCACAAAGACTTCACAGCAAAAGCACACACGCACGGAGAACAATGCAACACGTGCGGCGCACAAACCGAAAGGGAAACTGGCTTGTTCGCAAGCGTTACCTGGTAGGTAACCACCCATACAATCAGATTGTGATTCAGACTACGAATGCCGTGAATGTAATTACCCCGATCTACATGCTGTCAAATAAATGAACCACACGCCGTGGCGCAATGTTAGGGACTTCGCCTCTAGCGCTGACATCCGAGGTTCGATTCCCGTAAGGGAGTGCAGTGAGTGTGTACGCCTGATGAGCCAAGAATTAGGGCGAAACACGTGTCGCGTACTCTTTGATTATTTGACAGTAAACTATTTTCAACCATTCTATGATCTGCTTCTCACAACTGAAGGCACCGTGGTGAATGTTAGCTGACTTGCTGGCCAAAATATCTACATATATATACATATATATATATATATATATATATAAACTTGTATCTTGCGAATATGGTATTGCAAACGGCAGCGGGAGTGTTTCTATAAACTTAATTTAAACTTATGGTTTACACCGTGCTTTGTTTCCGCAGTAGCGAAGTGATCACTCCTGCTGCGTTCAGTCAGTTCATGTGAGCCGCTCTCTTGTGTGATGTTGCGATGTCCATGGCTTTATTTAATGTTAGCTAAGACCCGGCACTTCAAAGTTTCTCGCTACAGCAATTTTAACTCCGTTACAAAGTGATCCAAATGTCATTTATACCTCGTGTCTTCTCATTAAAGTTGTATCTCGCGAATATGGTATTGCAAACGGCAGCGGGAGCGTTTCTATAAACTTAATTTAAACTTACGATTTACACCGTGCTTCGCTTCTTATTGTTTCGCTGCCTTCTCAATTGTGTAATGAATATTTTCTTCAGCGCTCTTTGGGGCTCTTCCTTGTTTTGTACATACTGCATTCACAGTCAGTTCACGTGATTACGTGGGAGGCGTGATGACGCGATACGCAACTCCGCCTCCCACGGCCAGCGAGCTGCAGTCCATTGCAGTATATGGACAAAAAAGAGGTTCCAGTTATGACCGTTACGCTTTGAATTTCGAAATGAAACCTGCCTAACTTTTGTAAGTAAGCTGTAAGGAATGAGCCTGCCAAATTTCAGCCTTCCACCTACACGGGAAGTTGGAGAATTAGTGATGAGTCAGTCAGTCAGTCAGTCAGTCAGTGAGGGCTTGGCCTTTTATTAGTATAGATATACATAAAAAAAATTAGTTCCAAATTACAACTGTCTATGGCCAGATACTTTTTGAATAGGTTTATTCACTACATACATGATGTCAGTTTCCTTTGGTTAGAAGACAGTTAGATCCAGGATTTTAGCCCTGCAATGACCCAGCCTAGGAATGTAACAATATCTATAATAAAAATAACTTGACATATGAATCTGAATACATTTCTTCTGTAATAGGCTTATCTCAGACATCAAGAAAAATGATCTTTGATGACCCAAAGCAAGCCCTGGAAGCTACTGATTAGCAATTTTCAGGCCACTGGAACTATCTCATAATAACGATCAATTCTGTGGTCTTTCCATAATGCTTTTTATCCTCTGTGCACGTGCCTCTACTAGTCTTATATGACCAATTGCCTAGAGCAAATATTTTAAAAGGCAATGTAGCCTTACAGCTCCCCCCAACTTACACTGTTTGATTACTTTATTTTTGGTCTGATGTTGAACATTGCACTTACCCCTATTTTGGATTTAAATGTATTTGGTCACCACATTCATTATAACTGCTGGTAAACATATTAAACTCCTTTTTTCACCTTCACCATCTACACTACAGGACCCCAAATGCTATTTTTTTGGAGGTTTATGGTGTTCTACTTTGTTCAGCTTTGGTGGGCTATAGGTAGACCCTGTTGTTCCACGCGGATGGTTTACCTTTTAGGAAATACATGCTTTGCAGTTGTCACTAGTGTTCAGCTGTAAAATTAGTCAAATCGTTTTTCGTAGCGATTATGACCTTGTTTGCTGAAAATTTCCTGGAAATTCACCCTGCTTATACACCTAAACTTTAGGTTCTTTGCTATCTGGGAAGATACTGTATACTTAAAACTGTAAAAGCATACAGTGTTTCCTCCTGAAATTATCAGCTATAGTGGGCCCACTAGGCAGTTGGGGCTTAAGCCACTAAGGAACAACCATTTCCTACATTGCTGTTTCACCCTAGACACCACTATGCACAGATAATTTTTATTAGACCTGTATTTGATTATCAGACTCAAGGAGTGTCAGCCATAGCGTGCCTGATGTCATGATTTTTGCTGGAAATTAATGATTTGCCTGTAAGAGAAGCCATATTGTGTACTGTTGTCAGGGTCATGACCCTCTTTTCTAGGGGTGGAGTCTCCAGGGTTGTAAACTTGACTTAATCAGCAGCTGGCATAAAAGGTTAGCCTTAGCCATAAACCTTATCCGATAAATCCTTGCTTCCTTTAGTTATATTGTTTTTTAATTTTCTAGATTTACCTGGTTTTCGACTCATTGCCTGTTTATTTTTTTTACTTCAGTTTTGCTTCTTGTCTGGGTTACTGTCACTACGGTTTATTTTTACTTTCTTTTGTTTTGCCTTTTGCCTGCTTCTTCTGGTTTACTCAGAAATTTGTTATCCTTGTTTTCCTGCTGAATCAGGACACCTACTAGGCAGTTGGTTCTTCACCCACTAAGGTAAACTTTTGCTCATGTAGTGCCATTTCACTCAAGACTACATTATGTGTAGACTGTATTGAGAATGTTTTCTCCCACCTCTACTGACATGAAATTAATAGTAAGCTCTTAACACCCAGAAGAGAAACCACAAACAAAATAGTCGTGAAGGCAAACTGCTCTTCTATTCAATATAATCTAAGTGTAAAATCATAAGCCGAAGCAAATGCTGAAGTACTACATAAAGTATATAACCTGGACTCATAGCTACAGCAGTTTTAAATGGTCTTCATTCTCTTTTCAAGCAGCACATTTCTTAGTTACACAACCTTTTTAGAGGCTGATTCACAATAATGTCATTCTCTCAGAGCCGTGGTAAGTGGTATTTTCCATCCTTATTGTTGAGAAAGGCCCTGAAGCTTAGGTCTTTGTTGTTTTTGTGCCATTTCCTTGCTGTAATGAATCCAATGTGCATTAATAAATTCCTTTTCGTTTGCTCCTGTGTCGTTTGTTAAGTTTGGGTGTCTTCTCTGGAGTGCCCCCTATGGCCAAAATTTGCTTTATTTATTTAATTGTTTTAGGAAACTTCTTGTATATGGTCATAACATTTGTTAAATTAGAAATACCAACCTTTTATACTCAATATAAAAGAGATGTATGTGTAACAAACCTTTATTTAAGAAAGGGATCAAATTCGTTTTATATTCTACTAGCAAACCTGTTGGGTACAATGGTAAGCCCATTTGTGTTGATCGTGTCCTGCATTTATGAACCTCTGTTCACTGGATATGCCCATCCTTACATCCATTTTTCTTTGTGCTTCTTATTGCCTTTCTTCTTCAGACAGTCCATCCCTGTTGTGGACAGCATGATACCCAGATGCACTAAAGTATGCCCCACAGTTTACTATCTCATGCCGGCTACTTGCTTTTGTTCATCATACATTCTGGCCCTCATGTTGATACTGGATGACATTATGCGTGTTGAGGGCACAGACACGAAATGTATGTCTTATCACTTTAAACATACAGAGATATAAACTGTTTATGAAATAATACATACTGTATAATTTAGAAATGTTATATTGGGGTTAGTTGATGGTCTTACAAAGTGTCATATGAATTATGATTACAGTTAATAGAAGAAAAACAATTTCACAAACAAAAGCCTCAGACTCCATTGACCATTATCTGGCATTATGCTACATTTTGTTGCCTCTATTAAGGCAAAAAGTTAATTCCCAGCAGCTTCTTTTGAAATCTTAGCATATTTACATTATGAAATATCTTCTTTGCAATAATAAGGCTTCCTGGAAGTTTCCAGCAGCCATAATAAATAGGAAAACATTGTTCTTACAATAAATACTTGATTTTTGTTATATATTTATTAAACTTGCTTAAGACTCCAAAAGTGATATTTTTTAATACAGTATGTTACTTACACCATGTGGTTTGTGGAGATGACTAAGAAAAAAAGCTTAATGTCATGGCAATAGAAAAGTGTATGAATAAATGGAAACCAAATTAAAAATATTTCTCTGCCATCGCTGCAAAGCACATGGGGTAAGTAACATAAAAAATATGTTTGGGAGGAGTATTCAGTTTTGGCATAGTTTTTTTTTTTTTTTATTCTTGACATCAGCGGTCGATCAATTAATTCTTTACATTTCCAGTACTGGGAGAAGCAAATTTTAGTTTTCTAAAACAAAACCAACAATGGCAAATAACTGACTGAAAATAATCTCTTTGAAAGATCAGTTGGTGAGGCAAATGTGCATTAAAAAGAACAGGAAGCACAAACTTGTTTAAATGAGTACTTCTTTGGGATAATAACCACATAGCAGCACTGCCATTTATTCGATTCAGTGAATTGTTCATTGCATATTTGAATCAGAAATCCTTACATTCTCTCCTCCATGGTCATGTTTCACAGTTCAATTCAATTTATTTTTAATGTTGTACCTTTTGCAAATAAGATGCCATAGAGAGCTTTTCAGTGTAACATAAAAAGGAACATCAAACACACTACAGATTATAATTACTTGAGCTTTACAAGAAACTAAACAGGCTTTTACAAAAAGTCAAATAAATTTCAGTGTATTCCCTTCCCTCTAAGGTCACTAATTACAAGAAAGGATTTAGACCTTAAAAGAAACAGCGGGACCAAAACAACAGCGGAAGCAATAACACGTGATCTACATTTTACATTGTAAAACTAGGTTCTGTTATAAAATGTGCTTGATGTTTATTTTTAAATCAATTTAGATAGAATGATAGACCAGTTATGTAGTATTAAAATATTTATTGTAGCTCTATTAATCTATTTTTTCTTTTATATCAACACTAGTTAATAGCATTCAGGTACTGGAAAGCATTATTGAATTTCAGTGTGGTGACTTCTTTGATATTTTTGTACCTTTTTAATCCTTTTGCAGCAGGTGTTGGAATTAACAATATTTTTTCAGAAATTAATCTTGAATGCAATTTAAACTGGCTAATGTATGTCAAAGAAAAATAAATAATGGTCAAAATTTCTAGAAGATTAAGACAAATTAATTTAATTGTAAATATTAATATCACAAGTGGTAGCTGTAGATTTTTTGTGCATGTAAGATTTATATTTTTTTGCTTCGATTATAGTACTACTCAGTGCTTGAAATGGAGTCACATAAGTGCCTGGACTCTGATTTCTTAATAGAGTGTTGGGGGTTTGCCCCCTCTAGGAGTTTCAAGTGCTGTGATATCCATACATTTGAATGTAAAATTCACTAACATTACACCGGAGAGTCCTTGTTCGGCATCCTCTTAGAGTTTAGAGAGTCTAGGTATACTTGCATTAGAACAGAGAGTGTAGGAGGTGTGTTTCAAGTCATATACTGTGGAAAGCGTACCCCCGGACACAGACAGACAGACACCAGAATGTCCAAAACACACTTCTTTATTTCCTTTTCGCACCACAATGCCTTCCTTCACCAACTCTTTCTTCTTTCTCTTTCTCACTGCCTCTCCCCTCCTCACAAGCTTTGTCTCCTTCCTCCCAACTCTGGCTCCGCTTACGGAGGGAGGCGGTCCCTTATATACTGACCCGGATGAGCTCCAGGTGCTCCCCTTGATGACACTTCCTGGTGTGGCGGAAGTGTCAAGAGAGTCCCCGGAAGCACTTTGGGTGCCCCTGGGAATTCTTCCGGCAGCACTTCCTGGTGTGGCGGAAGTGCTGCCATCCAGGACTTCACGACTGTCTGGGCGCCCCCGTGGTCTTGACCACGTCCTCCGTTAGGGATGAGTGTCCCAGCTTCGGTCCAGTGGCCCATAAGCAGACCGGGGCGGCTGCCCCCTCATGGCCCAGGGGAGGTATTGTCCATCACGGGGACCATCCAGGCGTCCCGGCTGGGTAGGGTCCCCATCCATCTGGGACAATACATACAATTGCTTGGAGTTCTGCAGCAAGGAGGTAGTTGTGATGCGTTATGTGTGCCTCCATGTTAACAAAAACTGGCAGTATACAGCTGTGAAAAACTGAGAAGTGCTGGTGCATACCAGACCACTTAATGATCTGCTCCTGCTAGTCTTCTAATCTTCCATGTTTGGTTACAGTGTTTGCTTTTTAAGGTATTTTTTGATATATTTGATTAATTTATGCTGGTTTTTATTCATAAAGGGCAAGGAGTCACAGGAATCAGAAACAAATTGAGTAAGCCATACATGTAGTACTGGAAGATGAAGAAACATTTAAAGTGAAATCTTATAATGATGAAGGATGCTGGGACAGACGATATGAAGTCAACTAAGGAGACTTTCACATCTGTAACTAAAGATGTGGAGGCATAGTGACAGGACAGTTAAGGCAACACCCTGGCACCCCAAACTGGAAGTGGGTCCTTTGAGGACATCCAATTACATAGGGTAGTCATTGCAGTGACAAATCAGTGTGAACTTGAAACATTACATTGTTACACTGCAACAAAACAGTCATAAAGCCCCTTAAGGAATGCCTCAATCTCCACTGCTAGAGTGTTCATGATGAACATTAATTTTTCAGCAAAGTAAATGCAATCAGTGCCACTGTCCTAAACCATGAAAATGATTTACATGTCTGGAAGAACAATATGCAGAAAAAAAACAAGAACGGAAACAGGAAGGAAACAAAAAGCAGAACACTGGAAAGTAGTCGAGAATCTGTAAAGCTGATTTATTAAAGAAACCCATAGCACCAAGTATAGTTAACTAAGTTAGTTAGGCCCCATCCACACTAGATCATTTTCATTTGAAAACGGAGAGATTTGTCTCCACTTTCACCTTTCGTCCACAGTAGCCCAGTGTCTTAAACCTCTGAAAATAAAGACTTTTAAAAACACTCTCCAGAGCTGGATACTTTAATAAATGTACAGTCAGCACTATGGTGCGAACTGGCAAAAATGGAGTTATACAAAAAACAGAAGACTCTAATGGTGCTCTGGTTGGTTCATGCTTTTTCCTGACTGGATTCAGCTCATTAAAATGTCATTTTCATTAATTGGTCACGCTTCATGGAAGAAAAAAAATGATTCCAATATAGCTGGAATAGAAGAGTTGCTTTCCATGGTGCTTGTGGTGTGGCTTGCCTGTTGGCATTTAAACTGTGTTTTGCACAGTCTGAATGCTGCTTACATGCACAAAACACAAATAATTTACTGGTCACTACAGTTTTGCAATAAATCCCATGGCTGAGACCTAAACATGGCAATAGCCTTGAAAGTGGATAAATCATGAGAATCTAATTTTCATGGGGCTCTGAATTTTTCACTACATAGTCCCTTAAAAGTTTTTCTGCTCAATGCATGCATGCCCAGTCCTGGCAAAGGTCTACTTCATATGCATTTTTGGGTGTTTCAGTAAAGATATGGATACTTTTGTAAAGGGCGACAATTCTAGTATGGACAGAGATAGTTTTCATTTAAAAACTCTTTTTCTAAATAAAAACGTGTTAGTTTGGGCATAACCTTAGTTAATTAGCTAGCTCTAATTTAAATAGAGTGCAGCGTTTGAAGATCTTTAGACCTGAAGGAAATAGCAGGCTGCATTTGCTGTACCCAAAGCCTGTAAATAGCAATTTTGAAAGTTACAGTAATAGCATTATGAGCCAGTTTTTATTTTTTTATTTCTATTTTCTGTACTTTTTTATTTACCCATTTAATATTTCAAACTGTAATTTGTATTTATTTTATTACCATGTGCACCTTATATTTATTTTGTATTTTACAGTATTACTATTCAGAATTTAAAAATGTACTGCATTCTATTACTATTATTTTTTATTTCCTATGCAGATGTTTTGTTATTATATTGTTTTATTTATGTAATCTGTTTTTCACAATATTAAAATAAAGGATTTGGGTTTAGGTTCTCTTTGCTAATCTAATAATTTAGAATATACACTAAGATAATAGTAATAAATTTTACTATATTAGGACTAATGGGAGGGAGGATGAGTTGGAGGGCCCATGGAATTTTATACTTAGGGCTCCCAGAGTCCCTGGAATCACTTCTGACTCCATGTGAATAGTGGAATAATAGGGGCTGTATAGCAGGTTTGATACTTGATTGTGCTCTTTAGCAACTTGGTAGAAATGCATACTGTAGATGAATGTTTTTGTCAAAGGCAACATGGGTTTCTTTCAGAGTCACAAAATGCCACGATGTAATGATGATCTGCAGCAGCAAAATAATAGTTTCCGTCCAAAAGGTCTTATCTAAAAAATGTTCAAATGCTTTGAAATGTTTGTAGATGTAGGTGATAGACATGGTAACTCTTATTAATATTTCACCTATTTCAAATGTTGTGAAAATGTGTAATGGAAATGTTGTTAACAGAAAAAACAATGTAGTCAAGCATAAATTGTGTGTCATGTGACAGGATTTTCATCATGTGTCAATGCTATAACAAAACACACAGTGGGGAAAGCTTGGCAGTAGCTAGATGGTGGAGGAAGAAAAGAAAACCCTTTTTAACTAACTTGACATTTATATTTGATGGCAAATGTCAGAGAAACGATCACCTTTTAGGATATACAGAAACAGGTGCATTAAGATTAAAAGAAGCCTTTGTTTTTTTTTACGTTTTATTGAATTTATTAAAATCACACCACATTCCATACAAGCAAGTGAAATTTTACAAATCAGGTCGACCCCCCCGACCCATGAGAAAGAGAGCTAGGCCAACATAGTGAAACTTTAATAGTAGAGAAGATAAGTAAGAAAATAAATAGAATAAAAAGAGAAAGAGAATCTGCTTCCTCATTTTAAATGCTTATTCTAAAATATTATTATTTAGATCCTGCCAGGTTTTAAAAAAATTTTGCACAGATCCTGTAAGTGAATATTTAATTTTTTACAATTTCAAGTAGTATATAACATCGGTTACCCAATGATTGAAAACAGATGAGTTAGGATTCTTCCAGTTCAGCAAGATAAGTCTACGTGCCAATAGTGAAGTAAAGGCAATTACACTTTGTTTGTCCTTCTCCACTTTAAGCCCATCTGGAGGTACACCAAACACATCTAATAGAGAATTAGGAGAGATTGTGACACCCAGGCTGTCTGAAAGGCATTTAAAGAGTTTGGTCCAAAATGATGTTAATTTGGTGCAGGCCCAAAACATGTGGCCTAGTGAGGCTGGAACTTGATTGCAGCATTTACAGGTTGGATCTTGCCCTGGAAACATTTTGGAGCAATTTTAAACGAGACAGATGTGCTCGATAGATGATTTTAAGTTGAATAATTGTATGCTTTGCGCATATGGAGCTTAAGTGAATTCTGTGCATTGCTGCCTTCCATTCCTTTTCCGAAATGTTGAATGAAAGATCCTTTTCCAAATGTACTCTTGGATCTTTGAAAGGGAGGGACTTTAAAAATGTTTTTATATGTTAGTGAAATGCTTTCTGAGTCCTCAAGACTGATCAATATCATTTCCGGAGTAGAAGTAGGTGGTAGTCTTTAATCTGCCTTTAAGTCTTTAATCTGCCTTAAGAATGATTTAAGATATGAAGAGGTAGGAGAAGTGATGGTGAAGATGGTAGGGATGAGAACGGCGCCCTTACGCATGCACCGGACGGCCGTCCTCCTGCCTGCTGCCGAGAGTTGATTCTAAAATGAAATAAAAAGAGTAATAATTCCAAAACTCTTTGCTTTTAATATAAAGCTGTAGTGCAGAGTTTCAGTGTAGTACAGTATATGTGTACCAAATTTCAGGCTTCAGGTTATTTGATTTTTGACCTTGACCCTCCTGAGTTGACCTTTGACCTTGGAGGTCAATCATCACCCTGAAAGCTAATAGTAGACATCACGTAGTATATGTGTAGCAAATTTCAGGTCAGTAGTTCAAATGGTTTGCGAGCTACAGGTGATTTAAAATCCTGGACAGACAAATGAACAGCCACGGTAGTGTATTATATTAGTGTATAAGATTGTTTAATCATCAAATATAATATATATGTGTCTCAAAGTTGCGTTTCATGTATTTTGCTGGTGGAACCCCAAGACATTGGCCACCATGACATCAGTGTTGAGGGACCACCGTCAGACGTTATATTTTGGCCGAGGACATTTGGTCTCTCAGGGTGTAGGTGTAGGGCTATTGCAGACTACAGTCTTTGTGAATGCATTTCATTATTTTCTTGTTTTGGTGAATTTTGTTCGTTTGTTTTTGGATTCTGAGTACTGACTTTCAAATTATACTTGATAGCCTTAGTTTTCTGTTCTAAGGCAAACCCCTTTTGCCTTTCTTTTTGCCTTTTTTCTCATTTTCTCCATTTTGCTCTTTGTTCTCTTTTCCCCATTTTTTATATAAAAAATCTTTATTTTTGTTTGACTTTGTTTTTTCAAGCCAGAGGTTTACAGCCATCCCATTCCTTGAAAGGAATTTTTGTGTTTTTTGTGCATTTAAACTGTTTTTAAACTGGGCCCAATTTTTAGCTAGGACAGGTCTTAAAACCTGTCTTTTTGAGTTTGGGGCCAGGACTCCTGGAGTGAGGGCTATTTCTGATACTCAGTCTACAAATTCCTGGTCAGGCCTGTGTTATTTGGAGCCTTGTTCATCCTTCTGGTACTGCAGTTCCATTACAAACCGACTCTTATTAATTCTTAAGTAGTGACTAGACTCATATGTACTATTATGTTTTTCAATCGGTACAAAATTACAAGGACAGATGTGACATTATAGCTATAGCTATAGCTGTCTTCTGTTCTGTAATCCAGAAAAGAACAGGATTAATAATATGAGAAAATGCATTACAGTTTCTTCATTGTATTGGAAAGCCACCAAATGAGGCACTCAACAGACAGTGAATCAGTGAGTGACTCAAACAGGACTCTCAATGCATCAACTAGATGAAACTGTGAAATCAGACCTATCATGTAACACACCAACATTCTGGAAGGGCACTTGAAGAATGCTTCAAGAAATAAGTATTTGTCAGAGGAGAAAGTCATTTTTGAGATTTTCAATCAACAGCATGGCCAAGCAGAGAGATACCAATAAACTATACTCAAATAGTTCAGTACTTTGAAGTACAGAATGGCATACCAGTGTTTCTAAGTAATGGCTGGTTTGAGGCAGAAACCAAGTATGAACAATTATGTTATGAGGATGTAGCTTCTATCAGTCAGTGCCCAAATATACAGTACCTTCTGCAATCCAGCAACTCTGTCTGCCTCTGCACCCTTCTCTGTCTACATTAATTCACCACATATCTACATGTAGATTAAGCTATTAATCATCAAAATGCGGAATAGACATGTTTGTTCCACTTTTGATAAGTACTTTTTTAGGTAAAATATTGTTTAGAGTATGAACATTTGTCTATTTTGAGTTAAAGCATTTTCTTTTCATTTTCTGTTCCCTGCACTGAAAGTAAAAATAAGATTTTTTTTTCTAGTGGTCTTCCAAATAAGCCGTATATACTGAATGTTTTCACTTGATGCAGCTGCATTTACGTAATGACAAGAGAAAGTACTTTTGAGTTGAAATGACTTTTCATTGGTCAAGTATGTTTTTATTTTCATTCAACAAATGAAACTGTAACAATAATTTCAAATAACAGACTTGAAAATTACTTCTGTATTGCTCCATAAAGCCTAAACGATGAAAAGAGTTTTTCATTTTTAAACTTAAGTGGCTACTCAAATAGGCATACACATGCTTTGCATATACAATGTGTTCAAAACAATTAGTTTGAAAAGTACTCCTACACTATTGATGAAACAAAATACATGGAAAAAACATATTAGGTTTTACCTGCATCCTTTAACTGTAACTTTAAGTGTCTTTATTAGTCAATCATTTTAAGTCATAAAGAGTGTTGATTCCAGGATTGTTTTCCCTATAAACTTTTTAAATGACGGCTTTAGATGGAAGTGAGGAATTTTTGCCTATGTTAGCAATGTATTGCACCAGAGAATCCCTGATTATCACAACCTCTACATTATGTCAGTCTTCGTATCATAAGTGAGGAGGCTGTGGGTTATTCTAGCCCTCTTTGCCCAGGTCCAGGTGATGTAAACTGTTGAATCAACATATAACATAGATTGCAGAAAACAAAATAAGCTGCAACAACTGTGGGCACAAATGATTACTGAATATCCAAACAATCCATAGTAAGGATGCACCACTTAGCTTTGAGCCATCTAAATGTGTGCTCTACCATTACTCATGTACCGTTCAAGATTGCAAGCTTCCTGTTCTTCTGGAACTTTTTTTAATCCATGGAAAAAAGGGGTATTCTGGATCTTCAACCACTAGCAGAGGCACATACTGTTAACTCCTTCCATATCAGCTGTAGCCTGAAGGGTCTCTGAGGGTACCTGAGTAGTTAAACTGCAGTAAACAAAACATATAGAAATATGTAGAAAATAGATTATGTCACACATGTGTGCCTGAGGGACAGTTTACAGGCTCAGATAGTGTTATTTGTCAGCCAGACCGGGGGTTGGCGCTCTCCCCTGATCCTCTCTCTTCTTGTTCCTCTGCAGCCCAGCCGAAGACCCTGAATCACAATGACATCACCATTGGTCCATCCACTGTTGACATTACTTCTTGCCAGTCCTGATGACATCACTTCTGGTACCCAGAATTCCCCTTCCTGCCACATCAGTTCCTATTCCAGCCACCCTGACTCCTCCTCTTCCTCCTACCCACCATTTTTACAGAGCGCTGTCAACTTGTTAGTCAGTTCAATTGTGAACTCCACTTCTGTAAAGACATGTTTCTTTTCTTTGCTAACATTTTCATTATACGGGGTGGCCATCCCCAAACCTTTTTTAGTTTGCTGCCTAATTTTCTATCACAATTAATACACATTTGGGTACAAATTAAGCTTTTCCTTTGCTCAGAAATTGGTATAAACATTTCATAAAGCATGAACACACCCGTTTACAGAATTTTTAATCCTATAGCTTTGAACATTCAAAACCATATTGAGAGAAACTTTGAACAAATTCCAAAACCTGATTTGATGCTTAGTCAAGCTTGGAAGTTTCATATTACCTGATGAAATATGCTTTTGCTTCAGCCTATATAGTAAGCTGATATACAACCTGTCAAAATCATATTACCAGGTGCTTTCCATAATGTGCAGCATTGCTTTCAAAATAGCCACATTTCCTCTTAGGCATTCATAAAAAGACACTGGTAAGTTAATTTTGAAATAGGCTGCTGTGTGTATAGCCTGTCTCGCTGCACTTAATGTTTAGGGGTGTTGAATTGTTGTACATATATGTACAACTCTGAATCAGTGAATATGGATGTATCAAAATACTTTATGTAGGTTAAAAAAAAGTTCTATATAAATGGAATTAATTATTATTATTCATACTGTACTTCCATATATGACAATATAAATGACTCTTATTAAATACTTGTTAATGAGCACCGGAAGAATTATAGATAACCATCCTTTACAGTTTCTAATGTGGTGAGTGCAGCGTATTCATGCACATTTTGAGGAGTGCCAAAATAAATGTCTACCATTTATGGTTAATGTAACTGCAGGAACCGTCAAGAAGTTGAAAAACAGGTACAGTATATGCACTACATTAACCTGAGGCACATGGTGTACCAAATATTGACTGTACAATATCTCATTTGCATCTGCAACGTTTGGTAACTTGCTGTACCTGTGTATCATTCTCTCACAAATGACCATGCATACAACAACAACAACATTTATTTATATAGCACATTTTCATACAAACAATGTAGTTCAAAGTTCTTTAAATGATTAAGAAAGAGAAAAAAGACAAAATAAGTAATTAAAATTAAGGAACACTAATTAACATAGGATAAAAGTAAGGTCAGATGGCCAAAGAGGACAAAAAAAACAAAAAAAACTCCAGATGGCTGGAGAAAAAATAAAATCTGCAGGGGTTCTGAGGCCATGAGACCGCCTAGCCCCCTCTAGGCATTCTACCTAACATAAATGACCTTAATCAGTCCTCATTGTATTCAGGGTTCTCATGAAAGAACTTGATGATAACGGTCATGTGGACTTCTGGCCTTTAATCCATTAATGTAAACAATGTAAACAAAGAGTGTGGACAGTGGTCTTACTGACCCTAGACATCTCTTCCACATCTCTATACTTGGCACAAGTGGCTGATTTTACAAAGCTGTAGCAAGGAACATTCATGTTGCAATTTGAGATCAGTACCTTTCAAACATTAACCTTGATGTTCTAAAATGTTGTAACCAGAGGCTTTCACTAAAATGGCTCCCAACTACAATCATGCACAGTTGTCTGATAGAGGTAAACTAAAAGGGTAACTTCTTGTAGGCCTGTTATGTAAGTATTTGCTTCTTTGGATATGATTAGCTTAAGCATAAAAATTATTACATACTGATGAATGTTGATTAATTGTCTGTGTATCTTGTCCATTTTGCTTTTACCGCCCTTATCAGTAGGAACAGTTGTGGAAAAGTGTCAGGTAAGCCAAAAGTAAAAACTTGCAATAAACATGAAATTCTAGATGGAAACAGATTGAATATCCCAATAAAGAAAAAGTTGTGTGACAGCACATTTTTTGTAAGAAATGGTGTCATTATATAAAACATTTTTATCGGAAAAAGTAAATATGATGGAAACAATCTGGCAATAGTTATTTAACACATTTTCATTTTATCACTTAAAAATGTGCATCCAGTAGATAGAAAAGTGGTAAAAGGAGAACCATAAATATTTTTGTTTCATGTTTAGCAGTGACTGTTTTTTTATGAGTTTAATTACATTTTGATACAGAAGACCTTAAATCTGTATTTTTATCTATGATTTCTAAAATCTTTTTTGCAGGGGAATTTATACTGCATTCCTATGCCGGAATATGGTTTAGAAGAGCATCCCCTCACCTGTATAGCTGATGCTTTTATACTTGATTGTGAAATGACATTTAGAAAGGTAATATTATCTAACTGGAGCTTTTGCAACTTAAGGTTTTTAAAAGAATATGACCTTATTGTACTATTTATTTATTTCTTTTTAGATCTTCTTTCAATTCTTCCCCATTTCACCTTATTACTCTAGAATAAAACACATCATTCTTGATCTCTATAAATTCCTGATATTTGTAAATGAGCTACAATTATGGACAAGGTATTGTCAACCAAAAATGTATAATATTTGATATATTTAACTCAAAACCATGAAAATCATTCATATATAAAATCAGAATGAGAACTCTCTATAATATTAAACCTCAATTAAGCTGATAGCAAATATATGACTAATGTCAGTTTTACAGTATGTCATTCAGATTGAGTAAGAAAATTTTTTTTCAATGGGATATTGTGGTGTAGCGGGTCCACAGCCCAAGTCAAAAAGGCCACTTTTTAAATAAATAGTCGCAGCACTTGAAGCTTAGAGAGGGGATGTGGTAGGATGGCGGATTGGTTCCCGGATGAATTCGTGATGTGAGTGGTCCTTGCTTAAGTGCACAGGTGAGGAGTCGTCCGCATCTGTAATTGATGCCGGGAGCTGCTATTGCCACACCTGATCCACGTCCCCGTGATAAATAATAGAAGTGCGAGGTGGCTAGGAGAGAGAAAAAGAATGTGAAGGGAGGTTAAATTGAGAAGGAAGCAGGAAGGAGAAAGCCGGTGCAGGAGAGCGAATGAGCGCAGGCTCGCACTGATTGTGGGCAGCTGGGGAGAGGCGAGCCCGAGTGGGGTGTTTGGTCATCACCCAAGGGCCGACGGTAGTGGTCGCTCCTGCTGAGCGCTTATTTGGAGCAGGAGTGACCGGGAGAAGGTTGGCTCGCTACAGCGAAGGCAGCGGGAGTCAGGGACTTGGGTAGTGGAAGCCCCAGCATGAGAGTCCTGGTCTCTGGGGAGCCCAAGTCTCGGTCTGGGTGAGCAGAACCGGATGAGCTGTATGTAGGGTGACTCCCCTAGTGCACTAGGCTTTGTTTTAAAAAACTGCTTCCAGCCATTGTTTTAACCATTTGTTTTTAAAAGGATTTTTTTTTCCTATTGGATTTTAACCTCCACCTTTCACTTGTTTTTAGGGGATTATTTATTTGAAGACATTTGAGACACTGCACTATTTCTTTGAACACTTTTTTTTGGTTTTGACTGTTTTAATAAAAGCACCTTTGCACTTTTTGCACCATCCCCTTGCTTCATTGTTGTGCCTCACTGTCCAGCTCATCGGTGACATTACTGACGGTGTCGAGTTCAGAGCTCCCAAAAGCAAGACGGGAGCATGGAGCGGAACCCGCATCGTCACAAACATGTAGAATTTTATACATTATAGCTAATCACCTGTATGACCTGAGTCAGAAAACGGTTTCATTTCTTGTAGTGTTCAGTATATGCCCTATCAAATTCTCTAAAATATATTCTTCTTTGTTGTTTAAGCTCATCAGTCACAGTGCATATATAAACATTTTTAAACAAGAGTGATGATAAAAAAATGTAAAAGAACTATTTATAAAAACAAACTTTTCAACATAACTTATAATGGTGTGGTCCACAGTCTTTTTCCAAAAAAAACTATTAGAAGACCATCTCTACCTTCTCTAACATCTCAGCTACTTGACATCAGTCACATCTGAATTGCAGTCTTACGCAGATTTCTATAATGGGGCATAGGAACAGTGCAACTTTCTATGTGGAAAGTCTTTTTTTTTGGAATTATATAAGATGACTTTATCATAAGTATTCTGTAGTACCTACAGCCAACTTTCGTGAAGAACTGTATATAAATGTAAAATCACAACAAGGGAAAATTAAAGAGAGAAAAAAGAAAATGTTCCACTGTCATACAAACCACACAGTTTATAATATAGTGAACACAAACCTAAATGACAAAAATTAATTGTGAGTGCAAGGAAAAGGAAATATTATTCTTAACTAAACTTAACTAAACTAACACATAACTAGAGCTCAATTAATGATCACAGCGCTGAGTTTAAAAAAAACAAATACTTAGTCTCATGTCTTCTGGCATTGTCTTACAATTGATACTTATTGCCAACTGGTCTATCAAACTGTAAATAATATATAAATAGATTCAGCAAAAGACCCTATGACAGCAGTGTTGGGGGTGAAACCATGGTTATCCATACAATGAAGCAGGCTTCCTTGTTGAAAATTTTACCAGTCGCTATGAAGAGGCAATTATACTAACCTAGCTTAAAAATAATCCTTCATCATGGGGCAATGACTGCCAGTCATAAAATAAATCTACTTGGTGGAAAAGATAACTTTGTTATTGAGATTGCAGATGGAAAATTTCACTGAAAATTTGGAAGCCACTTATAGAGATGGTGGAAGGAACATGGGATGAATTGGCATAAACTAAAGCATAAAATACCAATATTGAAATAGTTACTTAAAAAGTTAAATGAAATATGAAAGTGATTAAGGCAAATAAGACTCCAGTAGATTGCCTTCATATTATCATGCCTATGCTTATCATGGTTGTATTATCCTTTTACTGTGTGAAAAAAAGAAAAACGTTTAAAAATTAAAGACTAATATGGGGACAAAATCTTTTAAGAACTTGTATGCTTTGAATTTTAGATGGTTGAATTTCCATAGGTTTTATTGTAGACTGCTCACTCTAGAGCTATTTTTACACCATCACTTTGGCCAATATGTATTGGAATTCAAGAAGGAATTCTTTACAGAATGCTTGCAAAAACAACAACAAGTGAATGTTGATTTTATTGCTAAATAAATTTAGAAAACAATATTTTAGGAAGTAGGCTATTTGTAAAGATAAATGAGCAGGTAAAAAGGTTTGTTGGTCTTTCATTCCCAGCATCAGAATTTGGGTCTACAGTATTTAAGCAAATATGCCTGCTGGATTTGCTGTCATTTACTGCTTTTTTAATATGTAATGTTATTTGTTTGAGTGCTTTTTGTTTATAATTTTGTTGGCATTTTTGAATATTTGTAATGATGTGACATCACATGTGCCATTTTTTATAAAGCAAATATCAAGTAGAGGTCCTTCTTCAGATCTTTGACATTTGCAGGGCTATATCAAGTATTAGCACAGGGGAAAAGAAACAGGATTAAAGTGTGTTTCAAACAATTAATTTTTTTATGTGTTTTAGAAATAAAAAATGGAAAAGCATTTTCTGTTTTAATATTCTAAACCTAACATTCCTATGTTTATACATTTTTGAGCTAGTATGATTTAGATGTATATATGTCTGTGTGTGTGTGTGCTTCATTTAATCTGGAAGAAATTGTGAATTAATCTAAAATAACTTTTAAGATTTTAATGTTTTATGACAGGGCCCTTGACTGTCTTTACTTGTCATATGTAAACTGCAGGACACTTTCTTCAAGGAATACAATAAATAAGGTTTATAGACAATGAAGAGCATAACAGTTAAATTAAGACAATGACATATTTGTATATTTTCTTAGAAATAATTAAATTTAATTAAACGGCATGGTTATCTAATTAAGAATAATTAAGCTCAATTTTGTACGTTCCCGCTTACATTTCTCCTCAGAACTGTGACAATAATACAATAACTTTTAAGTGAGTATGGGTGCCATATGCTGATAATATTTTGACTTGTTATTTCATTATCTGCAAAATCCAGAATGGTGCTTCAGTAATCAGTGTACAAATAAAATGAATAAAAAATATACATCATATAAGTCAGAAGGCAACAGGACTCATTAGTGTCTGAATTCTGGAGATCCTTATAGCCAAATTATTTTACTTTCAAACAAATGGCCCATTCCTGTAATGTAAAAGCTGTTTGTTACATATTAAAAGGCTTGCCATGAACAAACCAGAAATAATCAATTAACACTTCAGTTTCAGTTTAATCATCACTTAATCCACAGTTTTCTAAATCAGCAAGGTTTGCTATGTGTTTGAATTGAAGATTTGCCTCTCCCTCTCCATCACTGGTGAAGAAACCTGACTTTCAAACAAAGGCGCAAGCATTGTGGGAATTATGTCATCCATGATTACATTCAATGTGTCAATTTTCAGAAAATAACTGTTAATATTTTAGCAAACAATGCACACATTTTGCATATTTTGACCACACAAATGGATATCAGACATGTGGAGTATGCAACACGAGTTACATGAGAACATTTCTCACATAATTTGAGACTGTCCAGCACTTATTGACTCTGTTTAGTTTAAATATTCAATATTTAATTTTTCCATGAAAACATGAGATTAAAAGTTTTTCTCAGTTACCACTACAGACCACATTTAGTAAGTAGCATTTTAAAAAAATACAGTTTACTTTGTCTCCCAAAGCTTTTGTTATTCTTCAAATTCTGCGCAGTAGTTAGATCTTAGATGGGAAAACAAGTTACTTGTCAAGATGTGTTTAACGACAACTGATTTCCAACATTGCAAACTGCTGCTTTTTGAGCAACATCTACCACCATGCAAATGCAAATGAGGATGAGCCATGTCTAGCAATTAAATTTAATGACATAGATTGTGAGGCTGGTAGTGTCTATATATTATATTTTTTTTCTCCTGACTTTCTGTTCATACTCTTCATTCATTTTTAATTAGCTATTCTAATTTAACTTGAGGAGCGGTGACCATGTACATCTATACTAGCACACTACATGCACTCTTATATACAGTATATATGATTAGTAGATAGATACATATAGTCCTTATAACAAAATCAAGTGAAAATATTTTATAGACTATTTTGGAAAGGATATTCATTCTTACACCCAAGCTCACTTCACATCAACAAGCAGATTCTAGGAGTATGGAAGGTTAGAAACATTTTATATGATGTCAAATTAGCAAATAAAAGAGTTAGATGCGTAGTGGTTATAAAACAAAAAATACTTCTGTATGGTGCATGGATTTGTTGCACAGATTAAGCTAACACTGAGGGCACTACACTATCCTTAGCAAGGACAATCATATTTGGCTTTACAAAGCAAATAAATTTATATTGCACAGTACAGCTAAAGCTAGCAACAATAAAATGCAATTAGAATAAAGTTGCATTTTATTTATTTGATCAATAAAAAATACTTTTAAGATTTTTAAAAATTTTACTACACTTTGCTAGGCACAGATACTACTGCATAGAAAAAGCAAGTTATGAAAATGAATATCTGTGTACTAAAGACATAATCACTTTTTTTCTAAGCCTAAATTAATTTCCAAAAGTTGTCATTTTATATTGAACAGCTGGTTTTCAACCAGTGATATACAGTTAGGTCCATAAATATTTGGACAGAGACAACGTTTTTCTAATTTTGGTTCTGTACATTACCACAATGAATTTTAAATGAAACAACTCAGATGCAGTTGAAGTGCAGACTTTCAGCTTTAATTCAGTGGGGTGAACAAAACGATTGCATAAAAATGTGAGGCAACTAAAGCGTTTTTTTAACACAATCCCTTCATTTCAGGGGCTCAAAAGTAATTGGACAAATTAAATAACTGCAAATAAAATGTTCATTTCTAATACTTGGTTGAAAACCCTTTGCTGGCAATGACGGCCTGAAGTCTTGAACTCATGGACATCACCAGATGCTGGGTTTCCTCCTTTTTAATGCTCTGCCAGGCCTTTACTGCAGCGGCTTTCAGTTGCAGTTTGTTTGTGGGCCTTTCTGTCTGAAGTTTAGTCTTCAACAAGTGAAATGCATGCTCAATTGGGTTAAGATCAGGTGACTGACTTGGCCATTCAAGAATTTTCCACTTCTTTGCTTTAATAAACTCCTGGGTTGCTTTGGCTGTATGTTTTGGGTCATTGTCCATCTGTATCATGAAACGCTGCCCAATCAATTTGACTGCATTTAGCTGGATTTGAGCAGACAGTATGTCTCTGAACACCTCAGAATTCATTTGGCTGCTTCTGTCCTGTGTCACATCATCAATAAACACTAGTGTCCCAGTGCCACTGGCAGCCATGCACGCCCAAGCCATCACACTGCCTCCACCGTGTTTTACAGATGATGTGGTATGCTTTAGATAATGAGCTGTTCCACGCCTTCTCCATACTTTTTTCTTGCCATCATTCTAGTAGAGGTTGATCTTGGTTTCATCTTTCCAAAGAATGTTTTTGTAGAACTGTGCTGGCTTTTTTAGATGTTCTTTAGCAAAGTCCAATCTAGCCTTTCTATTCTTGAGGCTTATGAGAGGCTTGCACCTTGCCTTGCACCCTCTGTATTTACTTTCATGCAGTCTTCTCTTTATGGTAGACTTAAATATCGATACGCCTACCCCCTGGAGAGTGTTGTTCACTTGGTTGGCTGTTGTGAAGGGGTTTCTCTTCACCATGGAAATGATTCTGCGATCATCCACCACTGTTGTCTTCTGTGGATGTCCAGGTCTTTTTGCGTTGCTGAGTTCACCAGTGCTTGCCTTCTTTCTCAGGATGTACCAAACTGTAGATTTTGCCACTTGTAATATTGTAGCAATTTCTTGGATGGGTTTTTTCTGTTTTCGCAAGCTTAAGGATGGCTTCTTTCACCTGCATGGAGAGCTCCTTTGACCGCATGTTGTCTGTTCACAGCAAAATCTTCCACATGCAAGCACCATACCTCAAATCAGCTCCAGACCTTTTATCTGCTTAATTGATAATAATATAACGACAGACTTGCCCACACCTGCCCATGAAATAGCCTTTGAGTCAATTGTCCAATTACTTTTGAGCCCCTGAAATGAAGGGATTGTGTTAAAAAAATGCTTTAGTTGCCTCACATTTTTATGCAATCGTTTTGTTCACCCCACTGAATTAAAGCTGAAAGTCTGCATTTCAGCTGCATCTGAGTTGTTTCATTTAAAATTCATTGTGGTAATGTACAGAACCAAAATTAGAAAAAAGTTGTCTCTGTCCAAATATTTATGGACCTAACTGTACATGCAGGAATATACATAGTAACAAAGCACACATTCTGAAGGTGGTGAGTGTTGCCATAACACATCTTTGCTTTTCTCTCCCATGCCAGATACTGCTGAGATCGACTTCAAGTATGACAGTACAGCGTCTAACTGGGTAGATTGAAGGAGATCACAGCATTAATGTACATGTGGAGAATGAACAGAAATACTCAGTCACTGCAAAGTATAAGGGACTATTGATTTTCATGGGGCCATTTTAAAAAAGCTGTCAGTTTGCTGGATTTACATCCAATCATGGGTTAGTTCTAATGTTACATAAATAAGCCCTGCCTCCCACAATCCTAATTCAAAGTAAATTTTTCATGTCAATGTCAAAGTAATTGATTTTCAAAATCTATAAATGTTGTGGGGGTGCATGTGCAGAAAATCCTCTACAGAAAACTGCAATCTTCCATTCATGGCTTGTGGACCACACTCAGATCTGTAAATAGTATAAGTGGGGTTAATCATACCTGGGAGAACCCTCATCTTCACTTTAATTAAACTTTAATTCCAGTTGTCATTAATCTGGGTACTCTTTACTGCCTGTGTTGTTTGTGTCAAGGTGTTTTATTCTAATTGACCTATCAGACCAGTTACTAAATGTTCTATGTAAACACTGCCTCCATTTCACCATCCAGATTATTTGAATACCTAAATTATAGATGCCATGCAGTGACATCAAACATGTTGCCATTCAATAACTAATTATCTTTCTGTTTTGTAATCATTTTTTACCTATGTCCTAGCTACTTCTAAGTAACTCCTATAGTGGTACAGGTCCAAGTTTGCACTGTGTAGTGTCTGTGGAGCTGTAATGCTCAATTTAAATCTTCATGCTCATTTCTTGAAATTATGCAGTTTCATTCATGCATATTTATGGAATGTTAAATACAAAAAAATGTGTGCATCTTGTTGACTCTACTTGTGGATGCTTGTCATCTGCCAAACCCTGATATATTTTATTCAGTTTTCAACAGTCTACAAGTTGTTTATTATTTGTTTGCTGCTTGTTTGATATTGACATGTTGGAAGTTCTGAAAAATTAGCACTTTTAAGTGAATACAACTGAAAGACACCAAAAAAAATCTGGCAGAGACACAAGAGGGAGAGAGACAGAACTGGGATGCACATGTACACTTTTTCCAGCATTCTATGTATGTTTGTGATTCTATCATTTCACTTACTGAACACACTTAGAACCCTTAATTTCCAAATTTAGTTTTAAACAGTTACATTAAGATTTTAATTTTTGGCTGTTTTCTTAACCCTCCATCAGCTAATGAGGTGCAGTTAACAACGAAACCACCAGCTCGCCAGCTAATGTGTTTCTCTTTAAGCTTGAGTACATGCATTATGAAGTATCTGTGTTAATACAATGTTTTGAAACATGAGGAAGAAGGGAATGGCCAAGAGGTTCAAATCTGTTCCAAGCCACAAAAATATGGATAATGTTCTCAGAAAATGAAAAATCTACAATGTGATAAAGATTTGTCTTAGAAGAATGAAAGCACTAACAAGCCAAATAATTAAATACCAAGTTTCTTTATCTGGTAAGCCTGGTATCTAACCTGTTCGGAATGAAAACTAGTAGCCACTGCAGACGTCCAGGACTATATATTAAATGTCTGGATAATCTTTACATACAGGATACGGAAGTACAAATTTATCTTTAATCTCTATATTTCTCATATTTGCATCATTCACTGCTACAGGTCAGATTTTCAGCTTCATGGTATTTTTTATTCAAGCCAATTTTGCTCATGGTAGTGTTGTGATATTTTTACACAAGGGGCTATAATCATGACCAAACACATGGGGAACACATGGGATGTAGAGGTTAAGGCTTTGGACCTAGGACCTCAGACCCTAAGGTTGTGGGTTCAAATCCTGCTTCTCATACTGTAATAATGAATCCGTGATTTCACTTTCCTATGCTCCAATTGGAAAAACAAAAGAAATGTAAGCAATTGTATCTCATATGTTGTAAGTTGCCTTAGATTAAGAGATTGGTCAAATAATCAGTCAAATAATAAAATGCTTGTCCTAATATAAAAATACATGAATGATGGTGCTGTTCACCACTCCTGTTTCCAGGCTTTGTATACATTCTTTGGCAGAATCTTTATTCTAGTACAACCTGCCTACCAATGTCTGTTTTCTCCCTCTAGATTAGGTAAGAATATATGGTATACTCTATAATATTGAAGACCTCAGACATCCTACTCAGCCACTTTTCATACTTGTCCTTTCTGGCAAAGGGTATATTACTCTCTGTATACATATGACTACATACCAGCCCACAACGCCAATGCCATAATTAAATTTGAAGATGATACAACAATAGTAGGGCTGATCACTGATGGAGATTAGTCTGCCTACAAGGAGGAGGTAAAAAGACTGACATACTGGTGCACAGTGAATAAGTTGATACTTAACACCAAAAACACTAAAGAACTGATTAATGATTTCAGGAAGAAGCAGGACGACCGTCGGCCACTGTATATAAACAGTGACAGAGTGGAGAGAGTCTCTAGTTTTAGATTCTTGGATACCTACATCTCAGAAGATCTCACATGGATAATAAACACAAACTCACTGGTTAAAAAAAGCACAAGAGTGACTTTACTTCCTGAGAAATCTCAGGAAGGTTCATCTGTTACAAAAACTCCTGGTGTCTTTCTATCTTTGTTCCATTGAGAGTGTCCTGACTTATGGGATACTCGTGTGGTATGGCAACAGCTCAGCAGCTGACAAAAAGGCTCTGCAGAGAATCATAAAAACAGCAGAGAAAATTACTAACAGAACTTTGCCAAACTTGGAAGACATTTACACCTCTCTGCGTCTGCCGTAGAAATCCAACATCATAAAGGACTTGTATCACCCAGCACACAAACTATTTGAACGACTCCCTTCAGGGAAGAAATATAGGTCCATTAGAGCACAGACTACTAGACTGAGGAACACTTTCTAACCCTAAGCGATTATTACACTAAATTCTGCACTGAAAACACACACCTTATAGACAAAATTGTGAAATATCATATTCATCAGCTTTCTTTTTCTTTGTTTGTTTGTTTGTTTCTTTTTTCTTAACTTGTGCAATATTTAAAAAAACAACAACTTTTGTTGCATATGCTGACAATTGTGTAATGTGTGAGATATTAGATGTGTGCTTTTTTTAAATGTATAGTTTGGAGCATTATTTCTGGTAGTGTACCGAAATAATGTATGTATGTGTTGTGCAATGACAATAAAGGAATCTTATCTTATCTTATAAGACCACTGGCATTTGAACGAGTAGATATGGGTATAGTTACTACTCATAAGTTGTATGGTTACAGAAGACTCAATCATAAGAACAAATACTGTAACATCACAAACTCTATGTGTGTTTGAGTGAGTAACATGCAAGACAGGTGCTGTTGGTAACACCTTGTTCTCTTTTACCTCTAGGATATACCCACTGTAGGAGTTCTGATGTCATTTCCTCTGTCACCAAACCAGAAGTCCTGCCCCTTCCATCTGGGAGTCGGCATTTATTTCTGGAACATGCATCTGAGTGTGCGTGTCAACTCTTTAAGAGCATTTATTTACAGATCTATTATGACTATGACTTGCACGGTTATTGATTGCTATTTTGCCACTTATCTATTGTTTTTCTTCATCATTGTTATATGGAGCATATCCTTGTGATCCCACAACTCTTCCTCTTGTTTCCCTCATTTTTCTACAATGTATATATATAAACAAAAATTATATATCATATATACCTATATATATATATATATATATATATATATATATATATATATATATATTGTGGTACCCTGCTGGGGTTCATGCCCGGCCGGGATGCCCAGGAGGACCGGAGGAGGGCTTGTGCCTCCTCCAGAACACGAGGGGGCGCCCGCCCTGGTTGCTTTGGGGGCCACGGGTACAGAGCTTGGAAGCTCAACCCTGTAGGGGCCCGTGGTCACCGCCAGGGGGCGTCCCGATGCCTTGGGAGCCCTGGACTTCAGCACTTCCACCACACCAGGAAGTGCTGGGGGGACGAAGACTGGGGACACCCGGAGGACTTCCAGATAGGGGTGTGGCTACAGAAGCTCCTCAGGATGCACCTGGAGTCCATCCGTGCTGTATAAAAGGGGCCGCCGCCCTCCAGTTATCGGCAAGAGTCGGGTGGAAGAAGGACGGAGCTCAGAGGAGAGGAGAGGAGTGGAGGCGGACCAAGAGACTGAAGGCATTGTGAGTGTGGCCAAGGACTTAAGGGGTGATTGGTGCTGCGGCACTGGGATTGTGCACCTTGAACTTGTAAATAATGTACAATAAACGCGTGTGTGGTGAAACCAACATGTCTACCTGTCTGTGTCCGGGCTGTTCCTCACAATATATATATATATATATATATATATATATATATATATATATATATATGTATATGTAGTTAGTAAAGTAAAGAGAGCAACAGATCATAAAGGGCAGGGGTCCTGAGAGATGCCCCATTTACTAACAAATTAAAAAAAAGGAAAAAAAAAGAAGAAAGTACAAAATCTGAATATGACTTTTCAACTACAGTTAGTTGCCATGTAGTGGTCCAACATTGTTGGTAGCTGGTCCTAAAATGAATGCCAACTTCTGGTCAGTGGTGCAGGTGGAAGGGGCGGGGCTGCATTTGATTTCTCAGAAGTGACGTCAGACCTCTTTCTGTAGGTGCTCATACATTCTAGGATAGGAAACATATCAGAGGTTAGAGCCTGTGTCACCTCAATAATCTCCCCCCTTTTTGTGTCTGACATATATATATCTCGGTATCAGAATCAAATTTATTGGCCAAGTATGCGTACAAGGAATTGGACTCTCCAAGTATAATCACATAATCAACATACACACAACTGTTAATCACACACTTGAGATAAAAAAAAAAAACAAGACAAAGAATGTAAATATACTGTATGTTTTAAATATACTGTATATATGCATACAAAGTACAGAGTGCAATGCGAAAATAAACACTGGGGTGGGGTGCCCTGCCTGATTAAGCTGAATTAACCATTTAAGAGGTTGATGGCCTGAAGGAAAAACTGTTCTTGTATCTAATTTTTTTGGTGCATATTAATCTATAATGACTGCCCCAATGAAAGAAGATCAAAAAGGTTATGGCCTGGATGTGAGGGGTCGGTGATTATTTTCCCTGTGTGTGAATAAACATTTGTATACAACAAACTTGGCAGGACTATGTAGTAAATGCACACTTAATTACAGCAGAAAAGAAAGTCATTAATAGGAATAAAAATGTGAATATGAACAAAAACCAAGTAAGACATAAAAAGCAATGTGTGCTCTAAATCTGTAATAAAATTATGTGCAAAATGCATAGACAGAGATTAAATGTCTCCTTTAAAACTGAAGAACTGTACGTTCAAAAGAACAGGATCTGACAATTTCAGTAAAGATCAGAACACCTGACCATTCTCATTCCTCTAGGCATGTTTTTTTTTTAGTGAATTAAAATATCTACCATAATGTTACAAGCTCATGCTTCTTACTGGAAGATTGTTTACTTATGACATTATGTCATCACAATTATGAAAAATGGACTACAGTCAGCCAGATAAAACAATACAAAAAGTGATGAAAGCAAACAATAAAATCCACAAAACAGTGCAAAACACACTCAACTGGTACTTGTTAATTCTATGTTTCTTTACAAGAACCACTTGAAAAAATATTTCTTGCTATTCTTTGATTATCTCTATTTGTCCTCTGTGAATGTGAGAACATAAGAATAAATTAAACTTGAAATGTAATATTAATTAATTTTATTCTTACTGAAACATTCTATATACATTAATGTTGCTGCATGTTTGTATTGTGTTTTCTGATGTACATGTATTTTAAAAAAAACACAATAATAATTATGCAGATTTTATAAGTGATTTTCATTTTCCCTTCATGCTTGCATCTGTTTCATCCACAAACTGCAGATGCATCCCATAGTCCTGAGACCTGCGGCTAAACTGACTATCAGCACAGTAGCAGAAGTTATAAAATGTGGAAATTGATGCAAATTTTCACACCCGTTATGTGGGTTTTCTTCCTATTTTATTTCTTTTCAAACAGATGCACATCCTTTCCATTCCCTGTAGAAGGAAGGATGTTAATAGACCTTGCTGTTTAAATGTTTGATATATCGAAAAAGCAGCAGATTCTAAACAAAACTGTAGAACCGAGTTTTCTTATTTAAACAAAGCCAATAACTATATAATACTACACTAGGTACAAAATTAAATTATTCTAAGAAATGCATATCATATGGGCCTGGTAAGAAAAACCTACTCATTAAGTCCAGTAGGAGAAATTATGTTTTTTTTTTAACTGTGTAATGAGCCAAGGAGAAATTATTCCTTAGTGATCACCCATTTCCCAACCCTGTGTTTGAGCTCCCTAGATAACACTTGTCCTTGCTTGAATTATTTACCTTTCAGGTAGCAGTTTTCACTGTGCAAGCTAAATCAGTATGATGATAAAAAGTAATCATTTTCTTTCAGATGGTAATTCAATCTGATCATATATTCCCAAAATGTACATTTTAAAATAAAATACAGCTTTGATCAAATAGCTGTGGTATCACATTTCTCCTCACCTTCATCACTACTGGGAGTGTAGAAATCTTGCTCACACTCAAGCGAAAAGGAATAAAGTATGAAGCCTTTCTGTGTGCATGTTTTTCTGCTTTCTCCAGACAAGGTCAGCTATGACTGCAGATTAAATTTATATGGTTTAAGTAGGCAAATGACAGAACAATGTAACAAGTAGTTGATAAAGTTCACTCATGTTTTTCACACTAGGATAACATCCAGAACACACTTGAAACAAATGTTTGCCCAAAGGCATTACACAAAGCTTTAAGTGTTGTCCGGAGTGTTTTTGTACAGCTGCAACTGATTAAATATGCACAAAAACTTTTGATTTGAATGGAGTAGCCAGGCAGTCCAGATTTTAGACTTCTGAAGGATTGCAACTACCCCTCCAACTACCTGTTTTCTGGAACCAACAACAACAACAACATTTATTTATATAGCACATTTTCATACAAACAATGTAGCTCAAAGTGCTTTACATGATGAAGAAAGAGAAAAAAGACAAAATAAATAATTAAAATGAGGGAAAACTAATTAACATAGAATAAAAGTAAGGTCCGATGGCCAGGGAGGACACAAAAAACAAAAAAAACTTCAGATGGCTGGAGAAAAAAAAAAATCTGCAGGGGTTCCGAGGCCACGAGACCACCCAGTCCCCTCTAGGCAGTCTACCTAACATAAACAACCTCAATCAGTCCTCATTGTATTCAGGGTTCTCATTTTTTATCAGGTTTTGATTAGTTTGTAATATGATTTTGGTTTATATGCAACCTCATTTACCAAAAAAAAAACAGTCAGGTGGAGAATTAACTATATAGATAAACAGTGGTTGCATAAGTTTGAGTAATTTTCAAAAATCAGAATTTTTCATAATTGTCTTGATGTTTTTTTTTTTAATCATAGTCTGTTATCTTTGTGGGGAATTGACAACGCTGCACGTCCAGAACTATGGAGGAATATTTCGGACAAAATTAAATAAATAAATAAATGCGCAAATAAATTAAAGTTCTGTGAAATGTGAGCATAAATAAATAAATGTTTCATGAAATGAAGCCTTAATAAATAAATGTGCCATGAAATGAGAGCATAAATAAATAAATGTGTCACGAAATATGTTTTTTGTTGCTTATTTATTTATTTCATTTTGTCCGTAACATTCCTCCAAACCATCATGAAATACGACTTGAAATAAAACTGTCACTTTCACTCGTCAAAGTTGAGAGGGTGGGCTCTAACACACCCTCTAGTTATTGATTTGTTGAGTGTTACCTTCAGCCTAGAGTAATCGAACTATGAGCCATATGATTCTCAAGGTACCAAAGCGCATGCTTAAAGTTGTGCTTGTGAGTGTCCATGGCGAATATGACTGCTACAAAAAGTTGCCCAGAGTCGCTACGTGAAGCGGCAGTTTTAATTCAGGAAGCTCTAACCTCTTCATCCCCTCAGGAATCAGCATATGAGGTTTCAGCTGTAAGTGCCCCACTTGATAGCCGAAGACCTACCCCCACTTTGTCGAGTACTCACTCTACTCCTGTTCAAGATATACTACTGTATTTTAGGTGGCTGTGCTAATAGCGCTGTAAATTTGCAATAGTTATTTGTCTGCAAAATACAAACCTGCCTACAAGTAAACAGAAAGACCTGACGGTAGCCACATCACAAACGAAATATCAGTTGCTGAATACTGAAGAGCTATTAAATCTAACAGAAATATTTTGTGAATGTCGCACAATAGTTGAGTTGGAGCCATCATTTTATAAACATACTCGCCTCTTTATATTTACTTTGTTACAATGAGTATAATTGAACAGTGGTTATCTTAAAATGCAGTTTTCACCTACTGTCAAGTGATTTTGGTAGACTGAGAATGCAGAAATTAATTTGATGCAAAGGATGTGGAGGAAACAAAACAGGTTTATGTGCATTTTTAGGATAATAAACTTTAATATGAACAGTTGTTTTTCTTCTCACTTAACGGTATGTTATACACATATATTGTTGCAAGTGTTTGTTTTAGTACATTCAGTAACCCACAGCAGAAAGACTGTGGAAACAATTTTGAGTTAATTTTTCATGCTATTAAATAGCTTTCCGTTACTAATTTCCTATGTTGTTATGCATGTATTTTTCCTTGATTTCTCAATATGTGACTGTATTTCATTTTTTACTTTTTTCTTAATTATTTTTCTGTTTACCAATATGTTCTATTTTCTTATTTCACATTGTTTATATTTTTCATGTAATTGTATTTTTAATTTTTTATTCTATGTAATTGTTTGTCTACTACCTTTGCCTTTTTCTGCCACTTTTTATATATAAAAATTTGATTAATTTTCATTTCAGTTTGTATTCTTCATACAATTGGTTTCTGGGTTTTTTTTGTTGTTGTTTTACCTGTTTTTTCCCCCCTTTTTGTAATTAAACAACACCTTTCTTTGTTTTTCACCACCCCCCATAATTACTGTTTAAAGTAGGTTTTAAACATTTATTTATACTCTCTCTCTCTCTTTCTCTAAGACCTGTGGTTCCTTGCAGTTTAGTGAGCATATTTTTTATACAGTGTTTCCTGGTATCCTGATTCAGTTTTACCCTTCTGTAGTTATTTGTAGCATGTTGCTACTTCTAGCTTTCCTAAACAATCCTCAAAACATGGTGCCCACATTCCAGAAAGGATGATTCTCCTCTACATTTAACTGGGCTTTCAGTGTTGCAGTGAAAGAAATACAGTGATGAGCACATTTATTGAACACATTCAATTTTATCTTGTTAAAAACTATATTGCTGCATGTCAAAAATTAAATGTGTTGCTTCTTTTAATTAACAGCAGAGGTAGCACGGCTATTTGCCCCGTATGGGGGCTCAAACAACCCAAGGAGGCAATTTAGGTCTACTAGAAGGATGCCTTCTCCAAGCATAGTACATCACATAATGTACACACATAATTTTTGTTGTCTAAGTGACCAGACTTCTACCAAAACACCAAGTCAAAGCGAGCCTTGCTGCCTCTGGACTTGGAGAAAAGAGGATCTCCTTCACAGGTATGTAATATTATTAGACCACAAATAAGTAGCCCAGTTAACATAATGTAAAGTATGGAAGGAGAGAAATAATTTTGGTTTTGCAGAATAATGTCAGCAGTGTGAAAAGATCATAAATGTGAAATTACATGGTTAAGTAAAATGTCTGATATTTAATTCAAACTGGAACGTCAGTCTTCTTGCATTCTTCCATTTCTCTGCAACAATTCTCTCTCTGAAATATGTGATATCTTCGGCAGAATCCATTTCATCGGCAGTAGTAAGCATTTTTCTAATTAATTCTTGTGCTATCTCGTTTACTTCCATCTCACACACAGCCATGTTGAATTAGGCATAGCCAATCTACAGAAGTCGATTAACCAATCAATAACTAGATAGTGTGTTAGAGCCCACCCTCTCAACTTTAACGAGTGAAAGTGACAGTTTTATTTCAAGTCGTATTTCATGATGGTTTGGAGGAATGTTACGGACAAAATGAAATAAATAAATAAGCAACAAAAAAGATATTTCGTGACACATTTATTTATTTATGCTCTCATTTCATGGCAAATTTATTTATTAAGGCTTCATTTCATGATACATTTATTTATTTATGCTCACATTTCACAGAACTTTAATTTATTTGCGCATTTATTTATTTATTTAATTTTGACCGAAATATTCCTCCATACAGAACTAACGTGCCATCTTTGTTTCAATCTACATTACTAAATTAGTTTATTTTACTTATTCTTCATGGCGCCTAATGATCACATGCACATACTACCAAAACTTATAGACTTTATGTTTGGCTAGAAAAAAAATATTAAAGGATTAAATATTTCATCTTGATTTGTCATACCTGAAATATAGGTTTTCATTCTGTTTGACTAAAAGATAAGTTATTTGATTGTTATTTAGTTTGTATTATAATACTAGAAGGGCAAACAAAATGGTTCTTTAAAAAATCTTTAAACAATTCAATAACATTGATTGCTTAATACAAAAAATTAAATCAATGTCCGCAATAACAATAAAACAGTACAAAGTTTAAATGTGCAATTAAAATCTGTAAAAGAAATCCATATGCTTACAAGTGATCTGCATGTAGAAAAGAAGCTTTCTCTGCTCTCACCCAAGCAGGAAAGTGAATAGATGGGTGAATGTAGGTGGGTGAATTACTCAGTCACATGCTGGCAAATGAGTTCTAAAGAGTCAGTAGCAGTACTTTGTATAATAAAAATTGGAAAAGAAATCTGAAAGCTATGCAGTTAAGCCTCCATGCCTTTGTTTTATACCCTGCATGGCTGAAAAACTCTTAATTATCTGTCCTACTATAAGATTGTCCACCTGCTACTCTAAAATCTTCAATATTCATTTACTTCACTTCTTCTTATATTCTCCTAGGATTATAACATCATTAGTGCTCACTCAATACTGAATTGGGGATTTTTTGATTGATTGATGCCCTTCAGGCGAGTATGATAGCATATTATACCCAATCTGTTTACTCGGCACGGACAGTCACACAGCATTACCTTTGGCAGGAGGTTGTGCATATGTCCAAAGCCACCAATATGGGCCATTAATAATTACAAAGCAGAGCGCATCCATTTAAAAAATTACATTATAGATATTGGAGGATGCTGGACACTGCCCTGCTCTTTAATTACATGACTATAAAGCTGATATTTCACCAGAAGATCCTCACATTGGTAAGAGAGTTCAGTTATCAAACAATATAAGCGTAGTTTGTGTGACAAAGGTGCTGAACAGAGTCTCACTGAATAACATGTGCCAAGTTCAATCAATGGGCACAGAAAATCCTAACCAAGTTGTACATGAATAAATACCAAGGGAGCTCCAAATGGGGCTTTGATCTGTTTCTGTGTTTTGCTGTATATGTGAGTACATGTCCTGCAGCAACTGCGTTGTTTCTTTCCCTTTATACATATGTGCCGCCTAGCTTGGCGATGTACTATTTTGATGTCAATTGTGTAGTCCGTAGCATTTGATTGATATTCAAAAGCCTGCATTTATTGGCTGGGTTAATTACTATCTTGGTGGACTGGGCTTAATGCTGTTCTTCAGGTAACTCTATTGAGTGGCATCTAAGCGAGAGATCTGCTCTGTTGATGTGAGCTCGTCTTGTTGTTGAAAGTGGTAGCAGCCTCTTCTTACAAATCATCTCTTCAAACTAGCACTTGATTTATTAGTGCACCAGTATCTCAGTTGTTTTTGAATTCAATATTTTGTTAAAATAGTGCAATAGGATTTATATATATTAACGATTGTCCACACACTGAAGTACAAAGGCCAAACTTAAGATTTGGTCTGGGCGATGGTGTGTATACTGTTTATTAGTAGGATTTGGGTGTTGGGATCTGGGGACATGTTGTGTGGACTGGGTCCACTTCTTCTTCTCCCTCCTCTTCATCTTTTCCCACTTCGATGTGAGGTTAATGTGCTTAATCAACCTTCTCAAAACACTTTGGTTCTGCACCTCCTTGCCCCTTTTCTTGAGATCTTTTTTTACTTCATCACAAGTCCATACTACTTCAGCCTACTTTCCTGTATTTTCTTAGTTATCTCTCCCACTTTTGTTGTACTTCTAATTGTCTCATTTCTTATTCTGTCCTTGTTTGTAACTCCACACATCCATCTCAAAATTCTCATTTCTGCCACATCTAACTTGTTCCCCTGTGCCCCCTTTATTGCCCATGTCTAAGCTCCATACATCATTGCTGGTCTTACTGCTATGTGAAAAACCTTACTGAGATGTAAATACAGTTTTTAAAAGAGTACGGTAAGGGTTTTGCAATGGCTTCTGGCAATGTTCTTTTCTCCTTGCCCATTAGAATCTTGTTTTCCAGTGTTATTGTTCTTTAATTATACTTCCTTTTTTGCTACAGCTAGCTTAAATGTCATCACTTATAATGTGAAAAGTATAATAATATCTCAGAGGACTACCCTTTGACCCAGTACCTGTGGCCTTCTAGTAGGAAACAAATTAGGAAACTCTGGGCTAGGAGAGGTGTACAAATAAACATTAGTGCTTGTTAGCTTTCTCCTTAGCTTACATTGTAACATTTGCGAATGTTATTATTAGAATTGTAAACTGCATTTCAGAGTACTCAATTCAGGGGAGAATGTTGTTGGCCAATGTTACTACATTATAGGGGAGGTTGGAGCACATTAAATTAAATTATTTTAGTGTAATTTATGCTCCTGCTCTCTTTCCTCTATTATTTAATTCTGAACTCACTAGCTTTGACATTGATTATCAATTCAGTTTTCTTTTCAGGCCCCCTCAAATACTTGATGTTTATTTTTTAGGAGATCTGCAACATGAGCTTTACAAAAAATTCTACTTATAGCATTCTTTATCAGTATTTGTTTTGGGCTATTAATTCCTGTGCCAAACAATTTCCCATTATTTCATCCTCTCCATTGACTCTCATTATAAAGGCGCATAGGGTGAGGCAATGAGGTGATCGACTCAGGTGGTGCTTTGGTAAGAGTGACATTTTCATGTATTTTTTTTTTGTTTTTTTAACATTATTAAAAAATATGCCAAAAAGTTGAACTTTAAGAATTACACACCTTATGCCTTATTTATATGCTACCTTTAAAAATATGAGAAATATTTTTATTTTCAAATTTTAAATAATGCATTTTGCAATGCCTCATCAAAATGCAAGTGACCAAGAATCAAAATTGTGCATTCACATTTTGAAGCCACATTCCAGAATGTGGTATTGCCATCCATTTTCCTGATTTTCAGGATTTTCCTGTAAACTGGGGCGCTGATCGCACCCCTACAGGTTAAAAAAAAAAAAAGACGCTGAAAGACTACCTTCATATTGCTCCATTGCTTGCTGGGCTCTCTTGCAGCTGATCTATCACGCAATCTGCGTGGTACTTCACAGATTTAAAAGTCTGAACAGCACCTGTCAGTTTTTGATTGATTGTTTGCCTTTCTCTCTCTCTGTCCTTCCCTGCTCCTGACATGGACTCCTTTGAAGAGGAAGATATGTTTGCATTCTTTTAATTGTGAGATGGAACTGTCATCTACGTCTTGTCAAGGAGCACGTTTAAACTTTTGAAAAAGAGACATGTTTGTTTGCAGTGTTTGAATAAAGTTCCTATCTCTACAACCTCCTGTGTTTCTGTGCAAATCTGTGACCCAAGCGTGACAATATCACCATCCTGAAGCAATATTAGTGAAAAATTTTGATTAGTTGAAAAATCCATTGTAGCTGCATTTGAATCTACAGACAACTGAGGCAACACTCAGAATTTAGTTAAATGTTTCTTAATTCTGTTTTGCAAGTGATTCAGATCAGATATGACCATGTACTAATATCTATTGGAATTATGCAAAATTACTAAAAATTATTTCATTAGTCAGATACAACTTAATAAACAAACATAAATATCAGCTACTTGCTGGCTTCAAATTCTTTACGAGCTGAATGTCTACGAATTGGTTAGTTCACAATGAGGCTTAATATGGCTTACAACTGCTTTGAGTAAATCATCATTGCCAAATGTGTCTGCAAGACTTGCTCCAAAAAGTAAGCATTTGCGTTGTAACATTGCACAAAACAAGTAGCAACTGAGCTGCATTGATCTGCTTTCTTCCTTTTTTAATTGCAGTTCACACTTCTGCAAAATGATCAAACCTGTCTCACATGAATAAAGCACATATTGTATTTGAATGGCTGTATAAATGGAAAAGTACAGTACCCAACCAGCCTTCTAGGAAGCGTACAGTGATGGTGACAACAGCATAATAATTTTTATTATCCAGCACCATAAAATGTAACCATATAAATTGTATTTAGACCACTAAATTAAACCGCATAGCATAAATATCACAATATTTGATGAAACCAAATTATAATGATTATATCTAAATATTTTCCCAAGATTCCTGTTTAACATTTCCTCGCCAATATATCCAAATAACATAACATCACCATTCAATTAATTCATGCATTAGTCTTTCCAGCTATGAAGGTTTTTTTTAGCGTGCCAGGACCAAAAGCAAATGTGAAGAGTGTAATGATCAAGTCAGTGATGGTGATGGACAGGATTCTTCCAGTTTTAATACAAGTTTCAATGTAAACCTGTTTGAGAGATGCTTATACGTTGAATTAAATCAGCCTTTACCAATTAATTGAAAGTCTACACTTGTAGATGATTATATCATTTTAATTTGCCATGTCTGTGTCTCCTATGTTATGTCAGTTTGAAGATTATAATATTATTATTATTATTGTTGTTGTTGTTGCTGGATTATTATATGTTGTAACCTATTCTATTGTGCCCCCCTTCTCTCAATGTTTATAGTAGGTTGGCTCCCATCCATATTGCATTATATATATACTGATTATGTAATTTTGCAAAATTTGGTTAATTTCTGTCATCTATTTATGGTGTCAGTCATAATGTCTGTTAAAAGTTTCTTAAGCAAACACTATGCATATTTAGTTAGAAAGGGTAGGTATCTCTTGGCTTGCAGGACAGAGTTTGAAACAGTCAAGTTATTTACAAAAGTATGAAGGGGAAGCAATACAGCTGATGTTTCTTAAGAATTTAGTTTCATATTATATATTTGTATTGTTTTTATGGTCTATTTTCTGTTTTATTGTTTTATAACTGATCTTTTTCAATGTTGCACAATGTACAGTATATATTTATTTTATCCAATATTTACAGAATGCACTGTATTGTAAAGCCTGCATAGCAATGCATACTGCATATGTATTAAGTGCAGTCTTATACATATTATGGCTATATTGGTGGCAGTGTTGGGGCAGAGAGTGAAATGGGCAGCAAAAATACACCTTGCATCAGGCAGCATTATTTAACATGCCGGTTCTAGTTTTATAAGCCGAAATTGGACTAAGGGGATTCAGAAAAAGGGAGGAGGGCATTCTTCCATTTTCTAAAGCTGAAAATTCAGTTTCATGGTTGCAGGAAAGCCTGAAAGTTTAATGGCAATTTTGGAAGAAAGGTAGGAACTAGCCCTGAATTTTATATAAATGAATTAAAAGACACAATCATGCACACACCAATACTTACTAATTTCTAATCAATTTAGAAAACAGTTTTCATCTGCACATATCTGGGATGTGGAAAAAAACTTTACTACCCCCCAGAAAACCCATACAAACATAGGAAGAATATTGCACCCCCAAGGCAGGATTTGAAGTCAGGTTTGTGAAATTGTGAGGCAGCAGAACTACTCACTGTGCCCTCCTGAAAAACAGGTTTACTCCTTATGTGGAGAAATAACTTAATTGTAGCTTTGTTTCAGACTCCTCCATTTCATGAGAGCATATTAGAGATAACTTGATTGCTTTTGAATCAGATGCTGAAAAAAAGATAGCCTAGGAGTATAAGTTGGTTGGAAGCAGAGCTGGCATTATTATAAAATATATGCCCACAAATGTTTGAATTGCAGCACAAACCACAGATCTCAGAGACTTAAGCTGATCTGAGCTGCACAGCTTTACTGATGTGTTAAATTTTCTATGCACAAGGTTCATGCACATTAGGTCCAGACGGCTGCTTCTAGCCAATGACTTGCGTGGCAGCTATGAGTTGTAAGAATGAAGTATTTCTTTCTATTCCAGAGACTGATATAGAAACACACAAATTGTGTGTTTGAAATATGATGCATGACTACTAATATAGATTAGTGCATTTTCAGTTCTATACTCTTTGGTTTCAGCAGAAATATTGCACCTGTCTGTTTTATGTGTATCTACCCAGCTTTACAAAACAGGCAGCAGATTCACTTAAAATGGTCATTACTACTGATGAGTTACTGGATTTTCTGAAAAGGGGAAATGCTCTGTGCCTCCTAGGAAATATGGTGATTAATTGTTTAAGTCAACACTTGCAATGACAAACCCAGTGAATGCAACTATTATTTTAAAAAGTCCTGTGTATGTCTGTCTCGTTTGTTCCATTACCCAGCTGTAGAAAGACGTGTGTGCTTCTTTTAACTGAGTAGTTACGTTCTGTGATTAATGCAATAAACAGGGACTTCCTGCTTGTCAGCATTGTTATTGAACATGGACATTGTAATAGTATCATTCTGTTTTTAAATGTTGTGGTACCCAGGACAACAAATCCCACAAAAGCATGCAGCTTTTGGCAATAGTTTAACAACCATTTCCCTTAAATCTGTTCACTCAAACTGCATAGTCATTTTTTACTTACGTCTTGCCTTCAACAATATGCATGAAGTTATACACATGATCAATGGTCTTAATTTCACAGCTGCCTTTGAACTGGGCATTCGTGTGGATGGTTTTTAAAAATACATGTCCATTGGTGATAGGCTTGCCAAAGTTTTTGTCAGCTGACTTCTGAGTCTTTGATGTATGCCCGCTGCATCTTTTGATTATTGGGTATTTTTTTTGAAGCTTGCAACTCTGTTCATGTGCCTGTATTGTAGATTATTTAAATTATAGCTTTTCTTGTTCTGCTTAGTTGAAAAAAAGTAAAAAGGACCAGGAGATTGTGAGGCCAAAAATTATAGTGAAATGAACAGCTGAGGCTAAAACCCTAATTAATAATAAAACCAAAAGTGAACAAAGTCCAATATGAAAATCTAAAATTGAAGTAGAAAAGAACATTGAAAAAATATTTTACCCTCAATACCCTTTTACACATGGTTGTTTAATTTGGAAATGGCAATTCTAAGATACTAAATGGAGCAGACAGTGTCCTTATATACAACATTGTACAGCTTGGAAGTGACATCACAGTTACCAACTTCCTGGGATCACGCAATGGCAACGGGGATGTTATAAAATGGTCACCAAGACTAAAAGCAATCTATAAGATGGCGACTGCCACATTAAACAAAATGGCAATCATAAAAGTAAAATGATACAATATAAACAAAAAAGTAATACATCCCCAAATACACAAAATTAAGAAATAAATACAAAAATCCATTACAAATAATAGCATCCCTGTGTTACACACTGCTTCCTAATGTTTAATCTTAAGAAGCAAATGAGCAAAGAAAAACAAAACTAGTAGAGGAAAAGAAAAGGGAAAAGAAAAAAAGGAAGTCTAAGGCTGAACTAACAAAAAAAAAACAACAAAGGAGAAATCCTTAGATCTGATTAAACTAGAACTACCCAAATAACACATTTCAATAATCTTCCTAAAGGTGATTAAGAAGTAGTTAAATCAGTGAAAGTATGTCAGACTACTATAGTTAATAGCATACACAAAACGGAGAGCCAGACACAAAAAAAAGTCTTAACATTAAGGGGAAAAGCCACTATAAATACTTACGCGCCCAGCGTAAGGCCAGAACTGCAGCAGCTTCTTTTATAGAGAGTCAGGTGATTGCCATAATTAACAGAGCACCCAAGAACTTTACCATTATGACAGGGCAAATTTTAAGAAAGGTTAAGTTAGGGCAACAAACCAAAAAAGGGAAAGGTGAGGAAAACTAGAGAAAACAAGGAATTAGAAGAGCCTCTCCTGAAATTACCCTACTTTGTTTCTGACAATGATTCTGTCGAGCACTTACAGTGGGTACATAAACTTTGTGCTCAACAAATATCATCAACATTCCTGTGAGATCAAAGAAAAAAAATACATTGTTTTTATTTATTGATTTTCCTTCATTTGACTGAATTGTGCCCATCTTGTTTGTCACTGGTTCTAGGAACTGTCACTTCATATGTTATTCCCTCTTTACTTTACTTAATTTTCACCATTTTATTAATCTCCATAGTGATGACAACCTTTTACTTTAAATAAAGCCTCAGTTAACCTTCCCAATTGCATAGTTTATTCAATATATCTGATCCTAACCAGTTCTTTCTGTCTCCTGAAATTTGCAGTCCAAGTTTCTTTGTTTTTTCAGCAATTCAACTTTAATTATGATATTACCTCTCCTTAAACTCAAATTTCAACCCACAGCTGGCAGTGTATGCTGTGAGACGAAGACTGGGTGTGTTTTAATTGATTGATTTATTTACTGATGTTAGTGCAAACCAATTTTTTGCTTGCGGAGGGCATGGTAATGAACTGGCAACAGCTGCAGGTTGGTTGGAATGAAAGGGAGCAGATTAGTATAGGGAGGAAAGTAGAGTTTGTGTTAGAGAGAGAACTGGTTTTGGGAGAAACATTTGATGGTAAAGTGTCAGAAAGCGTGATAATGAAAAGGGTAGCATGATGAACTAAAGAGAGGGCAAGACCAAGGGCTGCACAGAGGTTTCAGGTTGTGGCTGTAATCCTGTCTGTTAAGCAGTGGAGAAGACAGGATAGAAAGAGATAGAGACCACCAGAATGAGTAGAAGAAGGGAGGTGAGGTGTAGCGACATCTGTGAAAGGGAACTGCGCACTGGGATCTGAGTGACTGGAACAGGAGGCAGCTCTCTGAACTGCGGGTACCAACAGACTTGTAAGATCAGATCTGCAGTGACTGACTGAGGGAGCGAAACAGCAGGATGTGGCGGACTCCCAATGTCATGATGAGGACAGAGAGTAGTAAAAAAAGAAAGTAAAGGGTTTTATTTTCCTGCCTTTTGGAATTTTACCTTATTTCTTTGCATTCTCTTTTAATTGAAAACCTAAAGACACTGATTAGTTTTAAGACATGATTTCATTGATTCATTTATCTATTGGAATATTTATTGACTCAACTGGATGTCTATTACATTAGAACATTAAAGAAAACAAAACATTCTTCAGTAATTGAAGCACAACTTTTCAAAAATCTTTCTTTCATTTATCCCACTGATTAGCTAATCTATTAAACCTCTGCCAGTTGTTATGACATGCAAAAGCTGTTGAATTTTCCATAATAAAGTCATGCATAGCTTCCCACAGAATAGCTGATCAGAAACAGAGCCATAAGTGAACTCTGACAACTCATCTAGATCAACAGAAACTGATAAAAAAAAATTTTTTTTTAGTAGAGTTACTTTAAACTTCAACCTTAGGACACAGAAAGGAAGCAACAGGAAATTGAACTTGGATAAGACTGGCTTTATGATTACAAATGAAGTGCAACACCAAATTAATTCCACAAAGCTATGCCAAATGGGGCAGAGAAATTATTATGTAATCCATACGAGGTGTGGATTTCTGAGAAAAATTAAATCTGCCACTATTGCTGGCTGTTCAATGACCTAATTTACTCTTACACTGTTCCTTCCTTATTTTGTGAGAGGTCAGGAATAGAATTAATGTAATTAGATGCATGTGATCTATCTATTAGTCATCTGCAATATATTTTACACTTGTATTGTCTCTCTGAATTGTAATAAAAACAAGACAGGATCCACGTTTTAAACAAAAGCACACCAAGTTTCTAATCTTTGTGGATGCTAATTACCCTATAGAATGGATTAATAGAAAAGTTTTTAGGACTTCCAAAAATTTGATTTTGGGTCACTTCCCAGAGTAGTTGCTAAGTTTAAGAATAATGAAGGATTTTCAGGTTCTCATACAATAAAATGGCTAACCCTAATTTAATTTGAAGTGTAATGAAACAAAGCTGATGTCTGTAATTCAGTCAGCAACAGATCCCTGCAAATCCCTTTCATTCTACTTTGCTAATGCAAATGTCACACAGGAATAGTATAACCTTGTTTTGGTCACAAGGCAGAAAGTGAAAAAAATCAAACTTTACTCATAACTATTTAAATTTCTCATCTACTCTTTGCTTTTGATTTGACCTACAACTAAGAATGCATGGTTTAATTTGTCTTGGCAAAAACTGTGAATATTTTATTAAAAAAATGTTTTAAGGATTCTTTTTTATGGATATTTTATCTATATATGTACACTGGCTTTGCTAATAAAACAGATAAGTCGGATGTAATTTTCTTAAAACCTACTATTAGGATTAATGTCTGGAAACCTGAATCATCTCTGCAGCAAGCGGGTAAAGAATATTCCTTCTACTCTATAACGAACACGTGTTTTGATAATTGTATGATATATCATTTTCTTTACTAGTGGCATTGCTTTGGGGTCCATTTTTTATTTAAATCCTTGTAAAAAGAGTGCAGTTACCAGTAAATGTTACAATAAATGATTAAAGGATGTTGCCTGATGATTTTAAATTATATTGAACAAAATAAAACTATTGTTTAAAAAAATAAAAGTGTCTAGTTCAATTCATTTTTAGGGTTTTTGGAAATAAAGATTAATATCTTGAAGATGACTTATATCATGAACAAAAGTTTTCATTCTTGACTCTGTATTTCTTTATTTTAAACATACCATAGGTAAGTGAAATAGTGAATATTTGCACGTACCACTGCTTATTCCAACTCTTACCAACCTCTAGATACAGGACCGTTTTTTTTTTTTTTAATTTACCTTATTCCTGCTTACCAAAGGAAAACAAAACTCTCCTATGTCATTTCAAGAGGCAATTTCAGGGTTATTAGAGATGTTATAAAAAGCAATTCTGTACTTTTGCAGAAACATTTTTCATCCATCACCTGATCCTCCACAGTGCTAAGGGGTTGTTTTGTGACCTTTAATAATTCTTCATTATTTTATCCAACTGTGTCATCAGACTCCTTATCATTTTTTTAACCAATGTCAGGTATCTGCAAGGGCAACATGTTAATTTTTATCTGTTCCACATTGGTTAAATCACAGGCATTAAGAAAACATTTGACCTATTTTGAAAGCTCACACATTTAAGAATTAATTTAAAGAAGAGGTCTTTTGTTGCAATGGTACAATCTGCATTTAGTCCACGTTTTAATCTCTGAATATTATTAAATTTATAATTAATAACATAGCGGAAGAAGGGTCCCAAAGAATCCCACACTTTGGTTTCAGATTTCAAGTGTAAATGTTTTAATGTATATGTGTTAACTACATCTAGTCTCTTCTTGAATTTCAACAGAAACAAAATACTCCCTTTTTAAAATATGAAAAGTCCATTCCAGTTAGCATTCAATTAAACTATCCAAAACTATCTGTCACTGTTTTACTAAGATGATAAGAGTAAAATCTTTTTATTCTTGCAGACATGCTGACTGTTCATTAAATTCTTTTTAAATTCTGTCAAAGCCACATCTTTACATTTTTATCACTGGAACAATAGGCCAATCAGAAGGTCAAAATCATGAATGGCACATTTTATTCTAAAGCTATGAAAAACAGAAGTGATGCAGAATGGAACTTTTTTTATATCAGAAAGGACACCTTTGTAAAAGCTGACAGATTAAAACAGTCACATATTATTACTTTAAGCTATTGTGAAACAAACATTGAACTATTGTCAATTTAGATTGATGCAACTCACTTCAATATATCATGTTTGTGGAATGGCAACAAGCAACAACTTTGATCTACTAAAACATTTTAAATATTACCCTAATGTAAGCCGCAATAAAAAACAACATGAATTAAACTTTCTTCTTAATCCATGTGTAAATTGAATTGTGATAGTACTTGGTGGGAAAAACTAGCACTGCTTTATTAAACAAAGGCCTGTCTTTCTGCCTGAACACTTTATTTTAGGTTAAATGGGGTTGAGTTAGGGTAACTTGGAAAGCCAGAGTCAGCATACTGCTCACTGCCAGTGTCTGGCCATCCTTCCTTCCTTCCTTCCTTCCTTCCTTCCTTCCTTCCTTGTCTACACAATTCTGAGTTCAGTTACATGATACCACCTGGAATCGACTTCTGGCGTTTCATCCACAATGATATCTGGGATCAGAAATGGCCTTCTAAAGAAATGAGACCAGGTTGTGGGAGTTACTTTCAGACACTGTTGTCTATCATCCTTAAAATTCCATGGAACAGCCAGGGAACAGGGTCTGCTCCTGGGTTGTCTTCTGTTAACAACTGGAAAGCTTAGACACACCAGCTTCCTCATATAAATCCATATTGACATATTTTGGTTTAAAAGCTTTAATGTAGCTGGGAATACCACCCATTTTGTTCTGACCTATAGATTCCAAGCTCTGGACTACTGATTGTAAACTGTTGGTCTACCAATCCCTGGCAGAAGCCTCATCTGGCATTTCATCTCCATTCCATGGACCAAAGTACATTGACAAAAAAAATATACCCCACTATGGTATCCTGCTAGTTGCTGGGTATCTCCCTTATCTGACTTGATATCCTTTTCTTCAGTTATGCCAGGTGTTTCTCCAGCACATTGGGTACTGGGCCACACTTTCTGGGTGGACATTGTCAGTCTGCAATATATGGGCGTGTGTCCAAATGTTTGACCTATATATCAGCAGAATCCTGCAGAGTTTGGATGGCATCATGCTATCATGTCAAATCTACTCAGATGACAAAGTTTTGAAATAGAAAATAGAGAAGGTGAAAATGTACAAACTACACAGACAACATCTGGTCACAGCGCTTAAGCTCAGGATGCTGGATCCATATGTTGGTGATCTCCCTCTGTCTATTCTGTGATGACTGAAGTGCTGAATATTGTTTATTTGTTGTGTAGTCAAGCTTTCAAACTCAAAATGAATTCACAGACAGTGAGGAATATTCTTCTTCTTTAACAACTTAACCAGTCAGCTGCTTACAAATACAAATACAAAAGCAAACCAAGAGTCTAGAAAATCAGACAATCATAATTGTAGCTACGTGTGTGTAATGCAGGATCAAGCATGGGTAAAATGCGTGCTAAAAGAAATCTCTCAGTCCAAAAGTTTGTTCTAAAAGATTTAGTGAAAATTACAAGCAAAAAGGGTTGTTACACAAGTAGAATAAAAAGCAAAAAAAAAAAAAAATGAGAAAAGGTGCCTCTTCTATATACTTATCTTTTCTTGTCAAACCTCAGTTGTTTCTATACTTAATGATGCTTTATTTCGTCGTCAGTACATTCTAACGTAAGGCACTGCACATTTAATAGAGCAAGTTAACTTTCATACAATTGAGCACGTATGGCATGGTTTAAAATAGTGTGCCTTACACACGGCAAGGCAGGTCACAAACTGAGACAATTCTATAGTCAGAGGGGCAAAGAGTAGTTAGAATATCCATCCATCCATCCATCCATTATCCAACCCGCTATATCCTAACTACAGGGTCACGGGGGTCTGCTGGAGTCAATCCCAGGCAACACAGGGCGCAAGGCAGGAAACAAACCCTGGGCAGGGCGCACAAACACACACACACACACACACACACATGCACACACACACACACACACCAAGCACACGCTAGGGCCAATTTAGAATCGCCAATGCACCTAACCTGCACGTCTTTGGACTGTGGGAGGAAACCGGAGCACCCGGAGGAAACCCAAGCAGACACGGGGAGAACATGCAAATTCCATGCAGGGAGGACCCAGGAAGCAAACCCGGGTCTCCTAACTGCGAGGCAGCAGCGATACCCACTGCGCCACCATGCCGCCCTAGTTAGAATATACCAATTCAATTCAACTTGTGGGGGTTATAAGAACCTCACATAGACTATACTCTAATATTTAGGCAAGCATTTAATATAGCATAAATAACTAGCAAATGGCTCTTACAAAAATGTTTTTTGCATACTTGTATGTCATATTGAATTAAATAATATGGTATTGTTCTTAATATCATAAATTGGTAAAAATGATACATATGATATTTTGCCACATCAGTCCTTCCTTCCTCCCCATCACTCTCATTTAGGCATGATTCTCTAATTTGTACAGTATCACAGTCCCAGACCAATGCTATTGCCTCTAGGTGATGCATTTTGTTTGTTCCTCATGTAAACAGTTAAACGTTTTAAAAATGGGATGCTAAATATTGTATTTTTAACTACATTTTCATTTACTTGGGTAGATGAGCTCTGCACTGTATGTTTTCATCAGGTTTTCCCCATACACAATCTAGTTTGAATATTTGTACATTTCTCTAAAGATCCTCATCCCTGGCGTATGTGTCCCTTCCTCTCGCAAATGCAATCTGTGTTTTCTGTGAAAAGTTTCTAGTGATGGTTTTCCAGTAGCTGAGAAAACTAAAATTTTGTTCACACCATATCTTCAACCATGTATTATGAATGAATATTAGGTTTTGATACTACAGCTTTTTTTTCTTGCTGCTGGAAAAATCTCAGAAAAAAACTGATTTGATTTTGACCTGTTTCCAACGATTTCAGATACACTTTGTTTTTCCAGCGTCATTTGTTTCAACTTGAAATATAATCGGAGGGTCTTCACCAACCCACAGTAGCAGTTGGTCTGCTCTTTGAGTGATATGCAAAACACTTGATCCATGTAGGGAGCATATTGTTGTTGATTTGTGATCTCTGCTGTACGTTAAGTAGGCCATGTTCAAAAGGAGGGAATCTCCACCATTTAATCACTTAATGAGACTTATTGTATTTAACACTTAAACTATTAATCCATCCTCATGCCCATTTAATCCAAGTGATTTCGATATGGTACTGAGACTACCATGGCAGTTTCGGTATAAGTCAGGAAATAACCTTGTACAGTTGCTGTTCAATCACAAACAACAAAAACTCTCATATATACTAATACAGGGTCATACAAGTCTTTGTTATGTTGGATGAAAACTGGAGTATCATAAGATCTGACACATGGAGACTATACAAACTCCTCACAGACAGGATTCAAAACCTAGAACTTTATGTAGGGTGTTCGCCGTTTGGGGGATTTCAGATTTATATATGAAAATGTTGTTTACTTTGTTATTGACTTCCTATTTTTTAAATCCAATAAAAAAAATGATAAAAAATAAATTAATAAAGAAAACAACTTTGTAGCTCTGAGGGAACAATGTTAAGTATTACACCACTGTGCCACCCCATTTAAATTTTGACTTTTCATAAAGAGAATATATTAATGACTTTGAGAAGACAATTTCATTTTAAAGAAATAATCATGTTACCCACATTGAAGAATGGTAGAATTTTACAGGGGCATTTCCAATAGTATTTATGTTGTGGCAATTTTCACTTAATTGAAGTAATAATCAAAGAATGATAATTTATTAAGCTAAAGTCTCATTTCAAAATTAGACACGCCAAGTGAACAATAAGGACAGTGACTTGGCCAGGAAGGTAGCAGTAATTTTCATACAAAAGACAGGACCCCTTTGACACAGCCAAGGGAAAGTATGCTTAGTGCTTCTCATCTACACATGGAACAGTCATTTACTTAATTAAAGGGTAATTATCTTAATGTGGTAATAACATAACATCAAAGAAACACAATACTACACTGTATTTCAGAAACTGGGTGAATGAAGACATATTTATTACTCAGACTCCTTTTTGTGCACTCTTTTTAAATAATTTTAAAGAGATGATATAGTGCTTTTACTCATCATTTAAAATGGATTAAAGTAGTAAAGAAAGTTTAGTAAATCCGATTGCCCCATCATTGAAACTACCTGTGGTTTTTGAATATTTAAAACCGTAGAATGTTTAATTTGTAAGAGATTATTTTTTACATACTAAATACGAAAAAGATTTAAGATAGAAATGCATTAAAAATCTTTAAAAGGCTCATTTGTACCCAGAAAACAGGAAAGATACAGATTTATCAAGTATTTCTTTAGTACACATATGCTTATGTATTTCACAGGGAATCCATGATTATTTTGTTCTTTTATTTATATGAAATTCTTAATTCAGAGATAGTACAGACAGCAATTGTTGTACTAGGTTTCATAAAAAATGCATTGTAAACATAAAGGTGAAGGTGGGTCTAAATAACAAATAAACTGAATACCTTTCGGCCCTTATTACTGCATGCACAAGAGAATGGATACTTTTTCATTTATTTATTTATATTGGTGTCATACTTGATATGTATACGCCACCATCTGTGCACTTAACATGCAAAAACTAGGAGAATCATAACTCAAGCTGCAGCACATTGTGACAGCTGAGAAACAACTTCTGAATTATACATAGAGGAACAAGGGGCACCTGAAACACAGGTAATATGCCAGCACATTCTGTACAAATACTCTAACTTTTACTTTTAGTAATTTCTCATTTTTTTAACTATAATAAATTTCATTAAAATTAAAACCACAGTGGGGATATAATCTTTGAGTGGAAGTTATGGAAGAGTGTTGGAAATTGAGCTCCTACTGTAACATGTTTGTGCTGTTTTTTTATTCATATTTTTAACACTGTGTTGATTTAACTGTGGTAATCAAAATCTAAATGTGATACTATATTGCATTTTTGTTTGTCTTGTAAGTGCTTTGTGATGGTGCTTACTGTACATTAAATGAAGGCGGTTTGATACATGTCAGCAATTTCCAGACTTAGACATATACAGCTTGGGCCCTGACCTCATTTCTTTTTAATTAGAGACCACTCCCTGTCACAATATGAAAATTACATTTAATTTGATAGATTTATCCTATGTTATATTTTCAGAAATAACAAAATGTGTAATGAAAAATCATAGAATTCACCAAAATCAACTACAAAATTGTTCCATATCTAAATGTTACAGTTTTATAAAGGAATTGCGATTCTCTAGTCACTATCACCTACCTACTCTTACCTTTAGAGAGACTGTCACCAGGGGTCCTGATGTGATACCAAAAATATTCAGAAACTGACATAACAATGTAATTATACTCATGGTTAGGCTTCATTAGGTGAATATTCATTTATTTACTTAGCAGATGCTTTTAACCAAAGCAATTTACAAAAGAGGTCAACATAATCGGGTAACAATCAACACAGATTGTGTGATGTACAGATTAAATACAAACAACAATGGCAGAATTTTTTGAAAACAGAAAATTAGTTAAAATCAAGTAATCTGGGCTGCATATTCCAAAAACATTGAAATGCTAAGAACATTGTAAAGTCCATCATAAGGTGAATCATTCTTTTAAGAGTGTTTCTTAAAACCCCGCATAAATACAGAAGCACATAAAATCCTATGATCTCCATGCTCCCTGACCTGCTCAGTAATCGCCAAGTGCTTAAATAGGCTTTCTGTTTCATTGACCTTAACCATAGCCAGCATTTGCCACACAGAATATATCAAATTCATGTGATGACAGTTCTCAGAACATTTAATATACTAAGATTTATGCTTGAGATTATATCATTTTTAATGCTAAAATGCTATAAAGCGTTTAAAGTATTACATTTATAGGTAAAATGTCAAGTTAATTTATAAGGTTATTGAGTACACTTTTGTAAGTTGGATATTTTTATGGTCTTCAAAAGTTTTAAAGACTCAGAGTTTGTAATGTTGCACCTAGATTTGCCTTTACTGGAGAAAATTTCTGTGTTGCAATTGATTATGTGGAGAAGTGGGAAGAAAGAAGAGGGAAGGACAGGAATGGGGGATGATATGCTTGAAAAAGAGATAGTACATCTACAACAAAGGAAGTCAACTATGAAGAATATCTGTGTCTGTGTTTCCAACTATCACTTCACAAACCCATCACTTATGCAAAATATAAATTAAATCATTGGGCTGTAGCTGATTTCCATTCAAACCATCTACCTCTTGGAGGCTCGTTGCATATGCTGCATTGAGCATAAAGCTGATTTTGCAATCACTAAGGACTTTTTACAAATACTGTGGTAAAGTAACATGGGATTATCCACAATATCTTCATTTAAGCAAATTCAACAGTGTGTCAAAAGGTAAGAGAGTAAGAGAATGTTGGGTGGCCTAGTTATTAGTGGGTATCCTTTTCATGCATGCCTGTTGATACCTGTAACTATAGATGGTGGACAAAGATAAATACAATACAGCACAGCACATTAGCAAACCCACAGTTTGGTGGAATGCAAGGTATAGGCATAGCTGCTAAATTTGGAAAGTGTGCTACCATCATCTCCACAGGCAGCATTAAGGGTTTTTTTGGCATTACATCAGACTTAAGTTATTACCAATATATTTGAGAAATAAAGAAACCATGCACCGTCAGAAGCAGTGTGGAATTTTTTTAATACCGAATTGCATGTGCTTAGTTCATTTAATGATTGTGGAAACAAAAAACAAATCATATACATTAAAAATATACATAATGAATTTACAAATTGCCACCAGCCTGTCCAAGTAATATCTGTAAGTCTGAAAGAGAGTAAACCACTTATTCTCTTCATTGTAGCATCCCACTTTTGTTTTTCTCACTGTTGAAAAGGCTAGCCTGTGGCTTAGTTAGTAATGGCACTGTGCTGTCATCTAAAACAACAAATTCTTCTTTTAAAAGGTGTTTTCTTTTATAACATATGCCAATCATTTCTTTTGTGTTCATCTTAGAGTATATAAGGATATGAGGATGGCATAAGGAATATTTTTAAACAAGTATCAAGTCCAAACCAAGGTTATTATAGTTTTGCCTTTTTATATTAGTTTTTATTTCTATATTTTTTCTGATCTTACTTGGAAAATCAGTTTAGTTTTAGTTTTCCTTCATCTTGTATTTTTAGTTTTAGTTTAGTTTTTATTTCACAAAGACATTTCTATTTTATTTTTATATCTATTAGTTTCAGTTTTAGTCTCTGTAATTATGGCATGGAGCTCCTATGGAGTTTAGTTTTGTGTCACAATCAGACAGAACTGTACACTTAACAGATTTGGATATGAGTTTAATGTTAGTGGAAGCTTACTACACTAAATGGTTTACTATCTGGTTTTATTTTTGTCTGATATAAACAAGCATATATTCAAAACTAGATACCGAATATGAAACATTTTACACAATTTTATAATTTTTAAAATATTTTCTCATGAAAATCACGGGGGCTTAAGAAGAACAGGGCTCTTAGACTTGAATCAGTGCGCAGACCCCACCTAGCTGGGAAACTAAGAAAAACAAGCATGTAGTGTCAAGGTTAGGGGCAGTGAGACTTGAGTAACCAACATAAAGGACAGTAAACCCATAATAAGCAGAGCAAGAGCAGGTAATAGGAGTACGGACAGGCATAAAACGACAGAGACAGCATCTGAGATTAAGAATAATATACAGTATACATTATCTAAACCTGTTTATTCAGAGCAGGATCACAGGAAACCTGGAGCCTACCCCAGCAGGTTTGGATGTAAGGCAGGAAAAATCCCTGGTATGCAATATGTATGATAAGGCTGATGTTAAGAACAAAAAGAATATGATATTTCAACTATCTATTTTGAGAGACAAAAACATTGAAAAAAGGGAGACAAATATTTTAAAATATAATTCTGTTAATGGATTACTTTCACAATATTAGTTATTTTGAGTTGTGAATATGAACTAAAAAAGATAAATTAATAAATATAGAATAAATACAAAAACCCATTAGTATGTTTAGTTTTTCATCACTTGGCAGACTCTCTTCGCCTACCTACCTTTGTTTGTATCGCTTCATTGTTAAACTATGTTTTTAAAGCAAAAGTGATTGGTCAGCAACGTGCTGATCTTGTATGATGACCTAATCAGTTTCTCAATCAGTGCTGTTTTATTTTCAAAAACCGGGAGTGGTCTCCCCTAAACTTTCTTGTATACTCAGATATGGGGATGGATATTTGAGGAGTAAACCGCAAGACAATGATTGTATTTTTATATTATGTACATCAAGGAACCATCGACAACAAATCAAATCAAATTAATAATATATTGAACAATTATTATAAAAGTAAAGTTGAATAAATTGGACTCTGCAGCTGCTGAATAAAAAAAAAATCGAGTATGTGTTCAGGTAAAGTACCACTTCCGTGATGGATTTGGCCCAAAAATTAATACCGATCTACAATTGTGGTGTTACAACCACATGCCAAATTTCATCCATCTATCTAGTTGCGTTTTTGAGTTACCGTGTTTACACACACACAAACACACGCACACACGCACACGCACACACAAAAGCGCGCACACACAATTCCAAAAAAAACAGTATTTTTGGACTCTGGGAGGTCTATAACTTCAACATTCATCAAAATATCGAGGTCGATTTTTTCATGATTACTATACTTTCTCTATACTTTGTATGTGAGAAAGTAAAAATGATTTCTCCAGTGCGAAGTGGCAGGTGAATTGCTGTCAACAAAAAAGTAGTCACCTGAGAAATAAGCTGAAACGCTACTCACTCGTGATTTTTCTGTCCATATGATAAACGTTTTGTTGACCAGCACATTCTGATTTCAGTCATTTGAATTACATCTTGATATACAACAAGTGCAAAGAAAGGCGGCAAGTAAACCGCTTTCTATTTCACAGGCTTTACATACCCTCATTCAGCTCACTCTGTCACCGCAAATGCTGTGTGAACACCCGCCCTCCGTCACCAGCCGCCGTTCACTGGATGTGCGGGCGGCTCGTGGTGGATGAATTTCTGTTTTAGAGTTAAAACTTACAAGGGCTAAAGACTAACGGCAAGAATATTCATTCAAAAACGAAAACTAAAAATATTTTAGTAAATTATTATTTTATTTCAGTTAGTCTTTCCAGCTACTTTAATAATTTCGTTTAGTTTTAGTTTTTCATTTCGGTTTTGTTAATTATTTTATTTCAGTTTACGAAAATGTTTTTTTAATAATAGTTTCAGTTTTGATTTTAGTTTTCGTTAACTATAATAACCTTGGTCCAAATCACAATTTCAGGACACAATTTAAAAATGTGTGGAAACCAGTTTTCACAGACATCTTAAATGCCTCACTGAGACAAGATACACTACCTACCAGCTTCAAAATGACAGCATCTACCCCATGTGCTAAGAAAAGCAAAAATGGGCTGCCTCGACAGCATTTGAAAAACCGGTGCTAGAAAATATTAAACATAGTATTCCACATAGTTTTGATCACCTCTAGTTTGCATATCATAATCATCCTGGATCACCAGCATAATAAAATATATGCCAGAGCATCATAGTTTATAGAATAAAGGTTTGTCTCGTAATCTAAGGGCACAAGAACTAAGAGCTGAAATGGAACAATAGGTGCTACTGGGGCTCATATGTCTAACAAGTCAGAATAGAGTTGTGGTTTGGCTGTACCATCATGCGTGAAAGTTTTGAATGCATTGAATAATTTGAGGTATATTTCTTCCATAAAAATGTATTGGTGATGACAAATGTATTCTGAGATTTTTCAGGTAGGGTAGGGAGAAGTTTCAAGGTAAGGTAGGGTGCTCATTAATCATGTGCTATATGTTGAAAAATCTTGACAAGAACAGGCCATTCAGTCCAACAAAACATACTAGTCCTATCAATCTAATTCCTCCAAAATAGCATTGTGTCAGATTTTGAAAGTCTCACTATCTACCACTTGGTAACTTCTTCCAAGTATCTATGATTCGCTGTGTAAAGAAAAACTTTCTAGCGTTTGTGTGACACTTATCCTTAAAAAGGTTCTAGCTATGCCCTCATGTTCTTTTTGAACTAATTGTAAACTAACGGTTTCAATCCACTGTACTAATTTCTTTCATAATGTCAAACAATTAAATCAAATTATCTATTTATCTCTGGTTACCTAAACTTAAAAGATTAAACTCCTTTAATCTTTCCCCATATCTCATAACCTGCACTCATGGAATGAGGTCAGTCTCTATTCTCTGAACTTTTTTAAGTACTGATATTTCTTTTTTATAATCTATAGATCTAAACTATTTGCAATAGTGCAATATAAAACTTAAGCATGAACTCGTTGGATTTGTACTGTCTACATTGCTTTATATAACCTAACATACTATTAGCTTTCTTAATAGTGTCTAAACACTGTCTGGAAGTTGATAGTGGCACTAGTTCACTACGACTTCTGAGTCTTTCTCATATACAGTAGTTTCAAGTTTCCGACCTTCCATTGTGTATTCAAGTCTAAAATTTTTATTACCTACATATAGCATCTAAAATTTGCTTTCATTAAATTTCAAAAGTTCCTTTTGTAATGATTCAACAAATTCTGCATTATCTGCAAGTCCACCTAGCTTGGTATCATCTGTAAATTTAACTAGCTTGTTCTTTATATTCCTATCCAGTACACTATATGTTCTTGTCCAGATCGTACCTCCAGTTTCCACAGACTAATATTCAACAGAATCCTTTAGGGTAATGTGCAGAGCCCCAAGATATACTCCTTTTCAGTCACCCCAATTTGCTCACACTTAACATATTGTCCTAATCACCAACAACAATTAGACAGAACAGACTTGCATTAAGACAAAATGGTGCCAGGACAGCAATCTCTTCCTTAATGTCAGCAAAACCAAGGAACTGTTAATACATTTCAGGAAGTAGACAATACTTTCATCTACACCACAGCTGATGCTATGAAGATGGTCAGCATCTTTAAATTTCACTATCACAGATGGTTTAAAGTGGACACAACGCCTCTCAGTTTTTGTCAACACTTTTAATACCACAGATGACTAAGGAAAGCCTGGATGTCTGTGTTCTCCCCAACTTCTATAGGTGCCCAGTGCAGTCCTCCTCACAGGCAGCACTACATTCTGATACAGAATTAGATGTACTCAAAACACCATGCACTGCAAAGAGTGGTAAAATCTGCACAGAATATTGCTAGTACACAACTAAATTTTCTCCTGAACATGTATATCACATACTGTCTTAGAGACAAATAGTACATTGTCTTGAGCAGAAAGATTTGAAGGACTACAAATAAATCCATAGATAGAGGCCAATCAGAGAGAAAGTGAGAAGAAGGAAAGCATAGGGGCAGCCAGTGAGATTAAGGCAAGAACTCTTTGCAGGGATTCTGTAAATCTGTTGTTTTCCTAGTGTCTCCTGCAGCAGTTAAATCAAGAGAAGGAGAGATCACAGCAGTAGCTGAAGGAAAAGAACAAAACAACTTGCTTTTAGGCTTACATGCCAAAGTCCAATGTGTCGTGGCATGCAATTTTAATTTATTCTGTGACTTAAAATTTCTCCCAAAAAACAGACTGCTGTTCAATCAATTAACAATTTACTAAAAACAAATATGCAAACTGTTTTATAAATGAATGTCTTATTTACAGCATTACATAACATTTCAAAATAATCACATGCTAGGTGTGTAAAAGCAGTGAAATACTTTTGAAATCAAGCATGATATGGTGCTCTAAAACCAAAAGAAAGTCACAATTGGCATTTTTAAAATATATTTGTTCTTTAATGAAGTCACAAAAAATAACTTTCAGTTTTTAAATGCTTATTTTTAATTATATAAATTGTCATGTAGTTTTAAATCACCTTAGAATTAGTTTTAATTATCTTTGAAACATTATCAATCACCTCCAGCATTATCAGACTATCATATTGACTCTTAAAACTATGCATTTTAACATCTTAGTCTGAATATCATTGCTTGCCACATAGCAAAGATAGAGCTCCAAAAATAGTCTGAAGTTCTACCAGAGTATACAGTAATCCCTCCTCCATCGCGGGGGTTGCGTTCCAGAGCCACCCGCGAAATAAGAAAATCCGCGAAGTAGAAACCATATGTTTATACGGTTATTTTTATATTGTCATGCTTGGGTCACAGATTTGCGCAGAAACACAGGAGGTTGTAGAGAGTCAGGAACGTTATTCAAACACTGCAAACAAACATTTGTCCCTTTTTCAAAAGTTTAAACTGTGCTCCATGACAAGACAGAGATGACAGTTCCGTCTCACAATTAAAAGAATGCAAACATATCTACCTCTTCAAAGGAGTGCGTGTCAGGAGCAGTGACTGTCACAGAGATAGCCCTATTGATTTGTTTGCATTTCTCTCTGTTTGGCTTTTAAGTATGCGAAGCACCGCGGCACAAAGCTGTTGAAGGCGGCAGCTCACACCCCCTCCGTCAGGAGCAGATAAAGAGAGAGAGAGAGAGAGACAGAGAGAGACAGTTTGTTTTTCAAGCACAAATCAATACGTGCCCTTCGAGCTTTTAAGTATGCGAAGCACAGTGCAGCATGTCGTTTCAGAAAGCAGCTGCACAAAAGATAGCAACTTGAAGATAATCTTTCAGCACTTTTAGACGAGCGTCCGTATCGTCTAGGTGTGCGAACAGCCCCCCTGCTCACACCCACTACGTCAGGATCACAGAAAGTCAACGCAAGAGAGAGAGAAAGTAAGCTGGGTAGCTTCTCAGCCATCTGCCAATAGCGTCCCTTGTATGAAATCAACTGGGCAAACCAACTGAGGAAGCATGTACCAGAAATTAAAAGACCCATTGTCCGCAGAAACCCGCGAAGCAGCGAAAAATCTGCGATATATATTTAAATATGCTTACATATAAAATCCGCGATGGAGTGAAGCCGCGAAAGGCGAAGCGCGATATAGCGAGGGATTACTGTAGTTTGTAAGTTCTCCCACTTTCAACATGGGTTTTTCTTCTGGTGCTCAGTTTTCCTCCCTATCTGTCCAAATACTAGTGAAGGTTTGATTGATTGGCAACTCTGCATTAACCTGGTGTGAGAGACTATAAAGGGTGTGACTTGACTTGAGACTACAGATGTGCTTCCTGCTTTGCACCTATTGCTTTCACGATAGGGCTATATTACACTGATTTGGAATAAGTTAATATGCAAAATTAATTATAGAATAATAAAAATTCTAAAAGTCACTACACAAACTAACAAAAAAAAAGTGGTATAATGGAGAAATGTTCTGCACACAAGGATTATTTGAAAAGGAAATCAGAATCTTTAAGAAGGGACTAGCCAGAGCCAAAAAAAGGAACTCTTTTAAACTAAGTAAACTAAATAGCCACCATAAACTCAAATAGGTTCCTTACTTAACTGAGGAAGTTGTGGCTTCAGACTTCCAAGTACAAAACAAAAAAAGGCACCAGACGTTATCACATGATTGAACTTCCAGCTGGAATGGGGCGTGGGCAACTGGAAACATTAACAAGATGTGGAAGTTGCCAGTTGTCTGAAAGCTGGTGGACCAACAAGAAAAGTAGGAATGTTGGGATGAAACAAGCTATATAAAAACACTGGTTTCCTGGCTAACAGACAAAACTAATTTGCCTCTGAGTGAAGGCATATAAATGTTTCTTGATTATTGGAATGGGGAATACCCCAGCTGATGCTACTTTATGAGATGGTAACTGGACCAGAGTCCAAAAGGCAAAATTTAAGAAAAGACAAGTATTGCACTTTTGGTATGGTATCCCTACTCAGTCTGGGAGTTCAGTCCCTAATCTAAAAAGTTAGAAAAAATATGTATGGGATAGTTAAGGGTCTTAGTCAACTGTTTTGAAAAGTGGAGTATTCAACTTTTTTTTTGTTACTTCATCAAAGTGTCAGTTGCCACATTTTTGTTTAAATGTTCTTGTAAGAGGAAGCTATTCCAAAGTAAGAGCAATAATAAAATGTAATTACATGTATGTTTATAAAAAAAATGTTTCATAGCATATTGCGATATAGTTTAGTTAACAATGGCACCTAAATAGGTTTAGGAATTTTAAGATAGCTTTAATAGACAGCAGAGTCCAACTCAAGTCATGTGAAAATTGTATCAATTGAGGTATTATTGTTACTTAATGGCTGTGGAGTGTCTTTGGCTAATTTTATTTCATATTTCTTAAACATAACATTTTTGAAAGAAGTATCAGATGGAGAGGTAAAATCTATTATGAGATCTCAAGCTAAAATTGTCATCTGAATTGGAACATGAAGAATATCAGGTCTGAGAAATAAAGACTCATTACAGTGTCATGATAATGTAGCAGCATGGTTATTTTAGAGCAACATAAATCCTGTATATATACAATAAAAAAACATCAGATAAAGGAAAATGCAAGAACTATTTGTCAGTAAAAAATCTGCCAAATACATGTAGAATCTTAGCACCTAATGTACTGATGAAGACTCAGTTGTACTACCTATTAATTGACTGTGATACCCCATATAGTTGGATTTTACTCCAAACTACACTATGGGCATTTTGTAGCTTGGGACCCAGCAGATAAGGTTGAGATACAAATAGTTCAAGTAAAAGAAATGCAGTTCATATTATACAGTTCTTTTGCAATGAAAAACAAAAGTAAAAATGGATAAAAACGATGTATAATACAGTATTTACAGTACACTCCTCAAAATCCAAATAATGATACAAAGAAAAACAAAAGGAAGTCTGTCTCTATAGGCAATATAGTTTAGGAAAAGAAATTTCTAAACAAAAATGATAAAAAAAAAATATTCAAAAAGAAAGTGTACATATAAAAATAAAGCACCACCAAAACAATTCCAGAATACCTCCATTAAAACTAATACTTGGAGGATTATATACATATTTAGAGTAAAAATACAGCATAACCCAACATTGCTCCATATAGCTGTTAAAAATGCTCAGTAGACAGAGCTCCTTTCTTGCTCCTTTGGTCAAAACGTGACTTTTACTGGACGCAAACCTTTTTTGTGTCAAGTTGGAGATTATTCAGCCAATCCCCTATTACGTCTAATTTCCCTGACTAGTAGCGTCAGTTATGTGAAACACCTGTGTGAGCCCTCTAATAATATGGCTTGCGCACGTACGTGTGTGGACCAGCTGTATGCAAGCACACTGACTCAGACAATCTCTATGGTAAGTTCGAAACCGTCTTTGGGATTTCTTTCAACTAAATTATGCCAAGTAACTAAGAAAGAAACTTTGCTTTTTTCTCCATTAGCAGCAGATGACTGTTGGGATGCCACAACATCAGCCCTGGCGACACATGAAACTGCAGAGGCCACTGGTTACTCCACGTGTGTCCTTTGCTTTGCAGTGCATACCCACCGCCCTGGTGACTTTCATGTCCAGGAATGCTGCTACTCACTTCAAAGGTAAGTGCCTTCTTTTAAATTATTTCTTAATAGGTATTCTTTCTCAAATAGACATTCAGTATGTAACTACCCATTACAGTGCAATGGCCTGCCACATCTACTCCTGTGTTCATTTCTTTGATACTATTATAGATACTATTATGATACTATTAAAGACTCCTCATTGATTGCGGTTGACTAATGATTTGTTTGCTAGGTATTGCTGAAACTGCTTTTTTAGTTTTCTTAACCATGTGCATATTATCTCAAAGCTTTACACTCCTCTTCCTTATGTGGGAGAAGTTGACACCTTGAAACTTAGGTAAAGCGATGCTAGCTTATTCCTGTCCAATCCTTGTTCAGGACCCACTTTGTCTGAGCTGCTGTAATAAAATAAAAAGTTCAAAACCTTGTTACAGTAGGTTATTAGTTTCCTTCTGTGAACAGTTAATGTAATTTTTTAACGGAATCCCCCTTGGGACAGTTGATTAAAAAAAGGTCAGAAATTTTAGTGAAACAATGAATTAAAACTGTATCAAAAAATGTAATGAATGTGGTCTGTTAAAAAATACAAGAACTGTAACAGGTTGACTGATGCAAGGAGAAGCCAGACTCACTAAACGGGCAACGGACTGAGAGAGAGCTCAATTGAGTTATTTTTAAAGAGCGAGGAGCATATACTAGTAAAACGAAGTGATGTTAGAAAGCATACATGTAATTCGATTTTTAAGCACCAGAGTTTTTATATGACATTAAATTCAAGTGTGTTTAATACGGAAAGCACCAGTACAGGGGCTAAATAACATAAAACATATATACTGTTTGTTGTTTACAATTAGAACAGGAACAAGTCATCTAATTAAATGACACAAGTAAATACCAGAATCATAAGGTAAAAAAACATGTCCAAGGAGAGGCTTGAAGACCACTGAGCTAATTTATTAACCTTTTACTATGCTCTTATACATTTTAACTAGCAGTTTATTGCCTTATCCTTAAACAGCAGTCTAGGAGATAGGCAGAAATCATTTCTCCCTTCCACTTAATAGGAAATAAGACATAAATTTGATTTATTGCTTAGTGGTGTAGCAGGGTTCAATTGGCTGAGCAAGCCTGATAGCATGTAGTGATGTGTGAGTCTGACTCAGGAGCACAGAACAGCCAAAGCAGACATGCATCTAATACTTAGTTAATTAAATGAAGACCAGTAGATAGCAACTCACAATTTTGCTTGGGGAAACATAGATAATGTCATAAATTATAAGAACAGGTCCATTCATCAAAGAACGCATCCCAGTGAACATAGTAATATGATTATAATTTATTTTAATAACTAACCAAAAGAGTATCTAAGCAGGCACAAGATGCAGTAATTGTTACATGTTTAAAGTGATACAGGTTTTGGGATTAGGAAGTAAAGTGTGTAGAATAATGAAGATGTTTATTGTACAAAGTACTGTACATACCATATGTAATATGTGCATGATGGATATTTTAATTGATAACATAACAACTTATCACTGTTGCCAATAAGACGAAAATCTACTGTTTCTCATTTCCTCTCAGTAGGAATCCTACCTTGATCTACGATAGAATCTAAATATATCTGACTAGAATATACTGATTACTAAGTTTCCACTTAATGTAATACTTACTGACATTAATTTGAACTTTTGGTTGTCACATTTGTCACATTCATTTTGAAATTCTAGACTTGACCACAGAACTTTAATTTAGATTGGTATGACGTGCTACACGGGCAGCATGGTGTCGCAGTGGTAGCGCTGCTGCATCACAGTTAGGAGACCTGGGTTTGCTTCCCGGGTCCTCCCTGCATAGAGTTTGCATGTTCTCCCCGTGTCTGCGTGGGTTTCCTCCGGGTGCTCCGGATTCCTCCCACAGTCCAAAGACATGTTAGGTGGATTGGCGATCCTAAATTGTCCCTAGTGTGTGCTTGGTGTGTGAGTGTGTGTGTGTGCCCTGCGTTGGGCTGGTGCCCTGCCTGGGGTTTGTTTCCTGCCTTGCACCCTGTGTTGGCTGGAATTGGCTCCAGCAGACCCCCATGACCCTGTAGTTAGGATATAGTGGGTTGGATAATGGATGGATGGATGGATGATGTATTACACAGTATAATGCTATCTTCAAAATATGTTAAGATACAGTAGTGATGACTTCCAACTGAATATTTAAATTAACTACAAATATTGTTCACCATCCTGATTTAAACATTTATTTGCAAACACAGTCATGCATTCACCATGTCTATTAAAAAGAAAATGTAACAAACATATCAAGGGGAAACTACCTTTTCTTTGGATAAAACACATTCCCTTAGCACCCTAAATAGTGGATCATGAAGGATTTATAAAAATTTTGATTGTTTCTTATTCATGTGGTTTGTTTATCTGTCAATTATTTCTCCGGTTTAGAAACTGTGTTATCATTGAATTGTTACATTTAGATGAACCATCTGCCAGAAAATTTATGCAAGTTGTTTTGCAATTTAATGTAAAATTACTTAAGAGATATTAAGTGGGGAAGAAGGAGCAAAGACATGGTCAACATACAGTTTAATAGCATTACTGTCCTGTGTTCAGGGGGCCTAGCCTATCAATTGTAAATGTTTAACAATTAATGCCAAGGTATTACTTCTGACATAAATTCTGATTAAACTGTCAGATGTTCAATATAACACATTGAAGAGTACCTTCTTTATAATTTTGTTGTCAAGGAATGTCAAAATCAGTTCTAGTATTCACTTCATGGGAGTATGTTTATTCTCCTACAATGGAAAAAATAATTTCACAGATTAACAGAAAGAAGAACACTGCCTTTGTTCAGAATAAGGGCTTAGGCATGTCATGGATACACAGTAGGAGAGCTTATTACTATGGCTGGTTAATGGAGACGCTGCACCTTAACAATGGTCACAATGACACACTGATTCTATTTTATTTTAAGAGAAGTAACAAAAAGTGAATACTGATACACACCTGCAAAAAAATGTTAAACCGAAGGCATTATTTTTTAATATTTGTGAAGGTATGAAAATGATTTCTTAAGCTATAAGTGATTCCATAACTGGGTTTAGATGATTGCTTCTTGCAATCAGTTAAACATTGCAAAGTAGTAAAGCAGAAAACAAGAGTTCTTTAGAAGCTAAATTGGAAAGATAGAAATATTAAAGACAAGTACGATAAAAGAAGGTGATTGTTTAGGATCTGAGCTTTTCTGAGGTTCCACAAAAAAAAACATGCGTATTTAAGATTTTGAACATGTGTTATATGGCTGCTATCGCCTACTGTTTCTGTTTTTATTTTGTTCATTACTTTTTAACAGAATACTACACCCAAAAATATTTTTATTATATGTTATTTACTCCATATACTTTTAGTGGAGGCCAAGAAAAAAAATTAATCTCATATTTACATGCATAATGGAGCTAAAGAAGTTTATCACATAACAAAAGTCATTGGTGCCCAGTGCTACACAATGGTAAACAATGTGAAAAACATGCCTGGAAAAAAGTCTACTATCCAGTCGCTTGCTCAAAACATGCAAAAACAAATACTAAAATATTGTTAAATAAATCCTTCTGGAATTATCATAATGTACATAAACAGTAAATCCAAGGAAAGCGTGGTAGTTCCTACTTTTGATGACATGCCATGTTTGTTGATGCTTTAATTTAAATTATAAACTTTTAAACTTTTTATAACTTTTGAGAGTGCTTATGAAATTGTTTGGAGTAGTGAACTGCCTGATGGGAATTTAAGTCTCAACATTCCCATTTGCCAAAAGGCTGCAGATTAGATGGGGGAGTATATGTATATGTATGGTGTCCCGTAGGGCTCAGTACTGGGACCTTTACTGTTTACACTTTACATGCTTCCACTGGGATCTGTCATTAGGAAACATAATGTTAATTTTCACTCATATGCAGATGACACCCAGTTATACCTTTCATTTAGATCAAATGAAGTTTCTCCGATGTTGTCTTTAATTAGTTGTGTTAGTGAATTAAAGGAGTGGATGGATGAGAACTACTTGTCTTTAAATACAGATAAAACAGAGATGTTAATTGTTGGAGGGAATGACGCTGATCACAACAATATTTTGTCATCATTTAACTCAGTTGGAATCCCCATTAATTTTACTGAATCAACTCGAAATCTAGGAGTTATCTTTGACGTCCAAATCATGTTTCTTGCATCTTAAAAATGTTGGGAAATTGAGGCACTTTCTCAATAAACAGGTTTCTGAGAAATTAATTTATGCATTTATTTCTAGTAGTGTTCACTGGATGTTCAAATTGTTCTTAATACAGCCTCCAGTTAATCCAAAATGCTGCTGCAAGAATTATTACAAGAGCAAGAAAATACAAACACATAACCTCAGTTCTTGAATCTTTACACTGGCGCCCGGTTAAGTTTAGGGCAGATTTCAAAATCCTCCTTTTAACATATAAAGCATTAAAAGGCCAAGGTCCAGCTTACTTGTCTGAACTTATCATGACTTACAAACCAGAGCGCACATTAAGATCTCAAGATGCCGGTCTGGTTATGATTCCAAGAATTAATAAAATAACAGTGGGAGGTAGAACTTTTAGTTACAGGGCCCCTAAACTGTGGAATGGTCTGCCTGCTATTTTAAGAGATGCCCCTTCGGTCTCAGCTTTTAAATCCCGGCTGAAGACTCACTACTTCAGTTTAGCATATCCTGACTAGAGCTGCTGATTAACTGTACAGACTGCATCTCTGTTGTTAGTCATTAGCACTAAAACATAAGTAACATGATAGTTATAATTTGTTACTAACCCTCACCTATTCTGTTTCTTTTCTCAGTACTCAAATGTGGCACTTGGTGCCACGGCCCACCTGCCAAGTTGTTTTGCCTGCCTAAGGTAAAGTCATCTGTGTTGGAGGATTGCAAGAATCGTGGGGTAGAGGCGTCCTTTCATCGGATTGGCTGGCCCAGCACTGTTCAGCTGTGGAATGGCCAAATGGGGGAGGCAGCTTGATGCATGAGGTCTCCAGGACTCTAAACAAATCCAAATCATATTATGGGATATCATCTACTGTTAAATTCTGCTCCATACTTGTAAAATTTTTATTTTTATACAGTATTGAGGATTTGTTCTGTTCTGTGTATTGCATTGTATTGACCCCTTCTTTTTGACACCTACTGCACACCCAACCTTCCTGGAAAGGGGTCTCTCTTTGAACTCCCTTTCCCAAGGTTTCTTCCATTTTTTTCCCTACAAGGGATCTTTTTTGGAGTTTTTTCTTGTCTTCTTAGACAGTCAAGGCTGGGAGCTGTCAAGAGGCAGGGCCTGTTAAAGCTCATTGCGGCACTTCTTGTGTGATTTTGGGCTATACAAAAATAAATTGTATTGTATTGTATTGTATGTTAAATACCTTTTTTACTAAATGGGTTGCGCTAAACTATTTTCACAGCCACAGAGCCTAGCAAAAGAGCATAGCTTGCTTACTGAACACGTCTTCTTTGAACTTTGCAGAACTTTTCTCCTCTCCCTTTGTTTCTGAAGATGGCCTTCATTTGAATAAAGTGACAAGCCCCATTTCTCTGTGTGATCGCTGTCAGTGCTATGAGGGCACAGTGCATTACAGCATCCTAATTCCTAGAGCATTGTTAATGACACATATCAAGAAATGAAAAAACATGTGGCCATCATTTTTGAGATTTTGGGGTATTTATTTATTTTTATTGTAGTGGGGGGTTTATGCCTAAATACTGAAATATCGAAATGTCATTTCTTATTGGATACATTCAACCCTACATATATCATCCGGACAAATTTCAGATTTTTAACTAAACAGGAAATATTTTTTTTGTTGATGGGTAAGTTAGTCTGTTAGTCAGCCAGTCAACTTTGCATCACATATTGTCACACACATGCACATGGGAAACAGTCTAAGGGCATAGGTGGGAGTAAGAGGAAGAGTCTGGGGTTGATTAATTGCACTAATGCCTTTTCTCCCTCTTCCACAGACCTCCAAAAGGAAAGCCTGTCTAAAACTCCTTCCACTTCCGGAAGCAGTTCACACCTCCTACTGAGTACATTTCTGCCTGAGGACCTGCCTCATTCTTGGATGACTACTCATTTCAATTGCTTTTTTTTTTGGTTTGAAATATATGGTATATGGGGTGGAATCCCAAAATCTTCATCTTGTTTTTGTCTCTCATTACAATATATATATATATATATATATATATATATATTATATATATATATATATATATATAATATATATATATATATATATATATCAGTATATAGATGTAAAAGCCTCATGTTTACAATGTATGCTTATTATATGTAATTGCCATCACATTATAAGTATAATTGTTTTATTTTTTTCTTGCCTAGAGCTTTTGTACCCAATTTGTCATTGATATTCTGGAGAGAAAGCCAGTTAGTACAAATTATTAACTAAATCTTAAATAAAATTTATAATACACTTTACATTTAAGACATTTTATGCAGACTCAGGCCTAAATAACAATACAATACATGTCTCGATGCATACTCAATAATCTAGGTAAGGAAATTCTAGAAAGTTGATTCAGTTAATCTGGACATAGTTATTTTCTCCCTGGAAAATAACTATGTCCAGATGAACTGAATCAACTTTCTAGAATACATTCATTTCATGTAGTGCTTTGGAAACACACTTAGTAATCTTCATTTGTTTAACTGAATATAGATCTGTTGTAAATTAAAAAAATGTTGGAATAATAATAATAATAATACATTTTATTTATATAGCACCTTTCCCATGCTCAAGGCACTTACAGAATATAAGAAAGAACAGCAGGGTATACAGTATATAGAATTGTACAAACCAGATAAATAAATAAAGAAGATTACGACAGTGAATTTAGAGAAAGAAAAAAAGATGAAAAAAAGATGGCCTGGTAGATGATTTAAAAATGGCCAGCAATCATTTTGAGAACACTTTGAAAAAGTAATTAGCCTACCTATTAAATTAGGGACTAGAATTTCAAAACTGATAAAAGACAACTAAGTTCTAAGAATATATCAACACAGACCTGCCATAGCAGTAGAATCCAAATATTCTGAAATGGCTATGAATCTTAAAAAATCTATTGTGAGATATGCTGAGTGTAGGAAGTATTACTCAGGAGGTACTGGTAGTATGTTTTTATTTTGGTAAACCATAGACATCTGCATAATTGTTTCTAGTTTCAGAAGAAAAGCAGCTAAGCTCACTGTAGATGGAGTTCTAGGGTAAGCTAATGTTTCCAGATCCAGAAAAATAATTCTATATGAATCCATGAAATTACATGTAAATGCCCTAACTTATTCCACAGCAACATGCAGACTTGTTTAGGAAATACAAACCAGACAGTTTGCAAAATAAAAATGTCTAGAAATATAATTGATGGAGGATGGATTGGAACAGGTGCAATAAAACTCTGTCATTTCCATTAGTAAAGGGTTTTGGGGTTTTACATTCTCACACATGAGTGCATGGGGAGCGGTTTAAGGACCCGACGGGCGCTGTGACAAGTCGAGCCAGGGGACAATGGCGGGGAAGTAACCTCTCTTTTTATGTTTCTCCAGAAAGAACAAAGCACCGCCACCATAGCTATTCCTGGAAGACTGCTGATTCCACCCACTTCCAGGTTCCTTTCTTACCTCTGGTCCCCTCCTGCTGACGTCATTTACCCATCTATCACCACAGCTTCCTCATCATTTCATCACTTCCTGTCCTCCATTATAAATTTTTTTTCCGTCTGTTGTACTATGTTTGAAAACACTGACAAAACCTTTTTTGATTTACAGTATACAGGGCCTAAAAACCCCAAACCTTCACGATTGTGTCTGTGCTTTATTACAACATGAAGAAAATATTTTTTATCTGCATTCTTCGATAATTATACTTTAAAAATGGAAAAGCATTTTTATGCAAAAGCATGCTTATATTGTAGGTTTATTGTATGTAATTGCCACCACATTATCAGTATGATTGTGCAATTGATTTCTTGCCTGGAGCTTTTGTACCCAAGGGCAGATTATGTGCTCTATTAAATCCTGAAAATTAGACAATGAAGAAATATTTTCAGGGGAATTTGGCAAATGGATTTATTAGAAGTACCTTTAGTCCATGGGGGATATTTTTATCTTTGTAGAAAAGAAAGATAATTCTTTGTGACCTTGTATTGATGATTATAGGGATCTGATCCACATTGCTTTTAAAAAAGAGTTATTTTGTTCCCTTAATTTTATTTTTGTTAAATTAAATCTGAAGTAGAGAAGGGATGAGTGGATGAATGAAAATCAGCATCAGATCAATATAAGTGTCTACTTGTACTATACAGATTAGTGAAGTGACCCCTGCCCTGTCCAGACAGCTGCTCTGGAACTGCCCTACAATAAGACTCCTCTTTATCAACAGATCAAATTGGTCAGGATGGTATGCGCTAATTAAAGCAAGACTGATCAACAAGCTTCTTCCATATGCACTTATTATTCTTATTATAATACAGACAGGGTTTATATGAATCTTCAGTTTTATTATTGTTTTTTGTTGTTGCTGAATTATTTTCCATGTTCTTTTTAATTTCTATTATGTGTGTTCATTTTTAAGTGTTCTATTGTTCCCTGTATTTCATGGGTGGAGCCCCAGGAGGTGAGGCCACCCTCAGGTCACTGCTACTGGATCTCTCCTCCAGCATTAAAGGGCACGACAAAAACAATAGTGCTGTAATTCATTGTGTTTGGTTGAAGTGTGTTTGTGAGTATGATTATTCCTTTGGAATTTGCCATTGGTTTTTTATATTGGAACTTGTTTGCTTTAGATTGATTACATTTACATTATCTGTTCTTTTCCTTATTTAGTTAAGTAAAATTTCGATTCATGGAGGTCAGTCAACTCAGTTTGCAGTGAAGCAGCACTGACCCATTAAAAGACCTTCTGTGCCTCCATGAATTAATTATTTGACACTTTTTAATGCAAATGGGTCATCAATGAATAGTAGGACTTGTTTTCCCAACCTGAAGTCTTCAAAAGTGAGTTTGGAAATTTTCAGTCAATTTCTCCATAAACTCAACATAATTCTGATGTTGATGTTTTCCTTTCGTTTGTGCCAAAGGTTCTGGGAAGTGAAGCATGCCCTTCCGGTATGCCATATTTAAATACCTTTAGAAATAGTGCTTTTCTGACATGAGGTCACATATTGATTTGTTTCTACTCTGGAGTTTGACATTTACTTAAGTGAAATGGGATGTTATATCAGACAAAAAAGCAACAAGAAATCCACAAGCTGTTTAGATTTTGCATTTTTTTTGTTTAGACAGAAAAATTAGCAGTTCTTTTTCAGTGACCCAAAAATGTTTCAGTATCCTGCCTCTGTTGTGTCAACTAACATTACTGTGGAGAAGTAAATCATCAAATGTTACAGTAACTTCTGTTTTTAATTTGTGCAATAAATGATGCTGCAATGCAGATGATTCTTTCAAATAACTGCCAAGTTTCATAACTTTTATCATAACCTCTGAGTACATTTCTCCTAGATTGGCACACAGAACGGATGAGTCATTGTCTTCATTTTTATTCTGCTTGTCGATTGATGTGATGACATCAGTTGGTTTATTTTTTTGGCTCTTACCTCATTGTCATAAGGATGCTTCTCCTTAAAATGTGTGTGTTTGGTGCCATAGTGGTATTTGACATTGCTACTGTTTACAGTGGCAACTGTTTCAAGACAAATTAAGACAAATTAAGAACGAAGGCATACAACTTGTACTTTATAGACCTTTTTTTTCATTGTGATGAACACTCTTGAAGACACTGTTTTTACTTTCTTCTACAAGTTTTAACTGTTGTCAACCGCTGCAGTCTGTGTATGTTTAAGATGGAGCTATCTAATGCAGTCTAAAGCGGCAGGCTGATCACTAGCCAAGTGGTCATCACGTTGACACACACAGTCTTGAAGCTTCAATGATTGTACCAGATACAAGAGCATTAGTATAAGTGCTTTGAAGACAGACAATTTTCAAAGCTTTGATTTTTTTTCTGTGTAATGACAGCAAATAACCAAAACAAAAATGAAATTTTGTTTTACTCATAGTCTGGATTAAATTGGGTCAGGATATGGACCAGAGTCTGCCCGTTGACTACTGCTGCTCAAAAGTACATTTTGAATGTTAAAAGCTAGTTTGCCCATTGAGTAGTTAAGGCTGGATTGGTTGGGGTGAGCATTTTCTAGGCTGGCAAGTGAAGGTTCTAGCATGCTTTTGTGGTACTTTTGAAGGCCTCTAAATCACTTACATCATATCTCTGACTCCACCTTTTAATATATGTGCTGTAAGTAAATGCCTACATCTGCGTTTGTTTTTTTAATATTTGAGGTAAGTAAAAATGTAGAAATGGGTTTGGGTAAAACAGTAGAATTTTTAACAGATATGAGCTGTATTTTATTCTGTTAATTAGTTCAAAATAAATGCTTAAATCTCAAGGGGTAAATGTTTTGGTGTAATGACATCTAACAATGTATTTGATGTAGGCAGCTTCTGTTCACTTAATCAGTGACACACATCTTTATTACCCAATCCATGGAAAACTGATAATGATATAATATTTTTTTATGTTTGGTGTGTTATAAAATTTAATACATACTACAGCACATTTACTGATTAATGTCATTATACCAAAATGGATTTTTTTAATCCCAGTTACATTTTTTTTGGAATGTAATCATATTTTGAAATATTTCACACTGAAATATGCCTTTCTTTAGACATTTTATAATGTTATTAATTATTCTCGGGGAAGATTAAATACCTGGAGCAATAAGACCACTAAAATGAGAATGCAGGAACCAAATGCCATTTCTTAGTAATCTATTTGAAAAATTTATTTGTGCAGCAGTAGGAAGTAATACAGATTATTTATTATACACTGGCATTTACTATATAGAAAAAGCACAGTAAGCAAGTGTATTTAATTAAAAAGAGGTTTCAAAAAGTATTAAAGGCTACAAGAAAGCTACTGCTAAGCAAATCTATTATGGAATTTACCTGCAAGGAAAGTATCATTTTATTATGTCAAAACCATTTAACACCATCAAGTGCTTATATTAATATGTAACAAAGAGTTTATCAATGTTAAAAAAACTGTCCACTTCAGAAGTAACTCAAAGTTTTAAACATCAGAATGAAGTGACAGCCATCCAAATTTGAAAATAATGTATTTTTTAATCTGGCTATTAATTTATTTGTATGTGTCTGTGCATATATAGTATAAATCATTGTGATTGTGCTAAGTGCCACCTTCTGATACAAATTTTAGATTTTTCAAGCAAAAATATTAATTAAGTGAATTGAGCTTTATAATTTGAGCCATATTATTTCAAAACTCTTTGCAATTAACTCATTAGAATAAAGCACATGAATGCAGAAGCAATAATTCATAATAAATCTCTAACTAATTTAGAAATGAGAAAACCATTTTATGACAATACTTGACCTTTTAAGAGGCATATAAGGAGCATTTAAGCAGTTCCTTGAAATGTTATTATGCTACTCTTGGGATCTTATGCAAATGCCACACAAGAACTTTACATATTGTAAGAGAGATCAGACTAAGGCCCAATTACATAACCCTGGAAAATCTGCTTAATAGTCTAACACAGTGAGGATTTCTGTCTATGAGAAGCAGCTTCAACAGAGAAATGTATTTCCCTTTCCCTCATGGCATTTTTTTTACCTTATATCACATGAAATCCATTTTGGTTTTATTAACATCAAACCTGAAGACCAAATACAATTTAGTCTGTACGCTAAAATGTACACTGTTTATTTAAAATAATGAATAAACAAGGCAAATGCCATTCATTTTTCTTTAAGATACATTTTCTTTCTAAAACAAATATGTGAAATGTGATTCTTTTGTTTGGGAATAACAAAGACAGGGACATATTAAAACCATCCATCAACTTCTGCCTCTAAGAATGTTTTTTTAGACCATGCCCTTCTACTTTCCAATTTAACTGCCATGTTTCTTCTTCACTTATATTAGAAATGTAGAAATCTCTTAAACAACTGTAAAGCAAAAGTGTAAAATTTGTTTCATGATTTTAACATATTACTTATACTTTGTGGGCTTAATTTAGACTGCATTGTTTGCAACTGACATTTCTTTGAATATGTGGAAGCCAATTCAACTGTCAACAGCTAATGATGAACACTCCCTTTGTGCAAGTTTCTACTAAAAGAATGTAGAAATCTATTCACTGTACCTGTAGGGATGTTTATTGCTTTTATATTTGTTTCCTTCCTTTCTTCATCTTTGATCATAATTATTTAAGGTTTAGAAACTATGCACATCAGAATTTCTAGTCAATGACAGGACACTAAGATTAAGGAATTTATTTATTTTGGCAACCATCAAACACAAAGGATTTGCCTGTGCATATGCACAGTGCTGGTCAGAGCTCATGTGGAGCCCTAGACAAGACAAAAAAAGCAGTATGCAAAATTAAATGCACAAACAAAAAAACAGAGATTCATTCATTGAATACAACAGAGCAAAGTAATGGTAAACTAATCATGTGCAAAGTGCCAGCAAGGTAATTATATCTAATAATACTAAGTATTTTAAACAGATATACACAATTTATTTTTTTATTTTGATTTGATATACTTTATTAATTCCTCAAGGGGGAATTGTTTTTTCACATAACCTTTGGGGTTCAGAGCAGTGTCAGCCATTGTTCTGCACCCCTGGAGGGATTTTCAGGTTAAGGGCCTAGCTCTAGACTTCAACAGAGTAGGATCCCTTTCCAGCATTAACAGGATTTGAAGCGCAACCTACCAGGAACTGTCGCAGATCCTTAGCCTCACAGCCGCCACTCCACTCTTATTAAAAATATTTTAATGTAGGAACACATGAAAGAACACATTTATCTCTGGAACTATGTAAATTATGCATTATATCACTTAAATATATAATAATTGCATGACTATAGATATTGTACAACACCTAACTTGTAAAAAGTTGGGAAGGTATGGAAAACACAAATAAAAACAAAGCACAGTGATTAGTAAATGACAATAAATTATCTTTGACCTAAAAATAATACAACAGACTATTATTTGATGTTAACGCTAACTAATTTTATTGTGCTATTTTAATTAACAATTATTTTGATTTTGACACATCCAAAATATTACAGAAACTTGTGGACAGTAAAAAATCTACCAGTTTGTAACAGTGTCTTTCCTTCTCACAATACCTTATAAACATTTAGGTACTGAAGGCACCAATTTATGTGTTTCAGTTGTAATTTTGTCCCATTCGTCTTGCAACAAGGTGGCAACAGTATGACATCTTCATTGTTGAATTTGCATTTCAAACAACTCTACACATTCACAGTTAGGGACAAGTCGGGACTGCATGCAAGTCAGTCAAGCACCCACAGCCTCTTCCTATGTAGCCATAACTTTGTAATGTGTATAGAACATAGTTTTGGTTTGTCTTGCTGAAAATATGCATGGGAGCCCGTGGAAAAGATGTCTTGAAGTCTGCATGTGTTGCTCCAAAATGTGTATGTACTTTTTGGCATAAATAGAATGCCATCATAGAAGTGCAAGTTAGAATTGGCCAAGGTATTGACAAAACCCCGTACCATCACAGATGATGGCTTCTGAACTTGTAAATGGTAACAGTCTGGATAGTCCTTTTCTTCTTTGGTCCAGAGCATACAACATGCATTTCTTCTAAAAAAGATCTAACATATTGCATCTTCCAAACAAAATATATATTTCCCCTTTGTGATAGTCCATCCCAGATGCCTCTGAGCCCAGATAAGTCAATGGCACTTCTGGATACTGTTGCACAGTACAGTTTTAAATGGCATTTGTGGATGTAACAGCATAATGTTTACTTGATAAAGATTTGCCAAGGTGAACCCATGTTTTTATGTTGTTAATGAATAACAATTCTTGATGCAGTGTTCTCTGAGGGATCGGAGGTTACGGGCAGTCAGCTTAGACGTGCACCCAAGTCCTTTAATCTCTCCAGACTTCTTGAATCTTTAAATTTTATTATGCACTGTTAAAAGTAAAATATGCAAATCCTTTTCTGATCTGTCTTTGAGAAACATAGTTTTTAAATTTTTGAATGAATTTTCTCAGGCATTTCTGGGAAAATTGTCTATCCTCTGCCCATCTTCTCCTAAAGGACTAGGCTTTTCCTGGATGCAGCTTTTATACCACAGCATGATTATTATCACCTGATGAACATCATATGTTTCTACTCACATCATTTTCTTCTTTTAACTCATTCTTTTCATCTGTCCCCACCTACTTCAAGCACACAGCCATCATCCCTGTCCCAAAGAAAAATAAAGTAGACTGCCCTAATGATTACTGCCCAGTAGCACTTACTCCCATAGCCATGAAGTGCTTTGAGAGGCTGGTGCTAGAACACATCAAGGACATCATCCCTGACAGTCTGGACCCCCTCCAGTTTGCCTACCGTTGCAACAGGTCCACTGAGGATGCCATTTCCATAACACTTCACACCACCCTCTCTCATCTGGAGAACAAGAACTGTTATGGCAGGCTGCTGTTTGTGGACTACAGCTCTTCCTTTCAACACCGTCATTTCATCCCAGGATCCTGGATCTGTGGCTTAGCACTTCACTGTGAAACTGGGTACTGGACTTCCTCACTGGCAGACCTCAGCAAGTGCGTATTGGTGGAAACACTGGCACCCTGCAGGGCAGCGTGCTGAACCCCCTGCGTTACTCTCTCTACACCCATGACTGTGTTGCTAAGTACAGCTCTAACACCATCATCAAGTTTGCTGATGATACCACTGTAATAGGTCTGATCAGCGAGGATGATGAGACAGCCTACAGGGAGGAGGTCACACTCCTGTCAGAATGGTATCAGGACAACAACCTCACCCTCAACGTTAGCAAAACTAAGGAGATGATTGTGGATTTCCGCAAACAGGCAACAGAGCACAGCCCCATCTATATCGGAGGTGAGGCTCTGGAGCAGGTCAGCAGCTTTAGGTTCTTTGGAGTCACCCCCACTGATAAACTTAAATGGTCAAATCACACTGCGGCAGTAGTCAAGAATGCCCAACAACGCCTCTACTTCCTCAGGAGACTGAGTAAAGCCTGGATGTCCCCCACAACCCTGTGCAGATTCTACAGGTGTACTGTGGAATCCATCCTGACAGGATGCATCACATCCTGGTACAGTAACTGTTCAGTTCAGGACTGCAGAGCTCTGCAGCGTGTGGTGAACACAGCAGAGCAGATCACGGGCACACAGCTCCATACAATCCATGACATCCACACTACACGCTGTCTCAGGAAAGTGAACCATATCAGGCAGAACCCCAGCCACCCTGCACTGTCACTTTTCACCCTCCTCCCATCTGGGAAGCGACTAAAGTCCATTCGGACACGCACCTCCAGGTTCAGGAACAGTTTCTACCCAACTGCAATCAGACTCATGAACAATCAGTAACCTTATTTCACCTCCACTATTACCTGCACATATACTTCTGCCATTGTCTCTATTTATTCCTAGGATTCTGGTTTTATTTATTTACTTATTTACAGTGCATCCGGAAAGTATTCACAGCGCATCACTTTTTCCACATTTTGTTATGTTACAGCCTTATTCCAAAATGGATTAAATTCATTTTTTTCCTCAGAATTCTTCACACAACACCCCATAATGACAACGTGAAAAAAGTTTACTTGAGGTTTTTGCAAATTTATTAAAATTCACAGCCTTTGCCATGATGCTCGAAATTGAGCTCAGGTGCATCCTGTTTCCCCTGATCATCCTTGAGATGTTTCTGCAGCTTAATTGGAGTCCACCTAGCATGAAGTCAAAGGAATTGTCTGTAGACCTTTGAGACAGGATTGTCTCGAGGCACAAATCTGGGAAAGGTTACAGAAAAATTTCTGCTGCTTTGAAGGTCCCAATGAGCACAGTGGCCTCCATCATCCATAAGTGGAAGAAGTTCGAAACCACCAGGACTCTTCTTAGAGCTGGCTGGCCATCTAAACTGAGCGATCAGGGGAGAAGGGCCTTAGTCAGGGAGGTGACCAAGAACCCGATGGTCACTCTGTCAGAGCTCCAGAGGTCCTCTGTGGAGGGAGGAGAACCTTCCAGAAGGACAACAATCTCTGCAACAATCCACCAATCAGGCCTGTATGGTAGAGTGGCCAGACGGAAGCCACTCCTTAGTAAAAGGCACATGGCAGCCCGCCTGGAGTTTGCCAAAAGGCACCTGAAGGACTCTCAGACCATGAGAAAGAAAATTCTCTGGTCTGATGAGACAAAGATTGAACTCTTTGGTGTGAATGCCAGGCTTCACGTTTGGAGGAAACCTGGCACCATCCCTACAGTGAAGCATGGTGGTGGCAGCATCATGCTGTGGGGATGTTTTTCAGCGGCAGGAACTGGGAGACTAGTCAGGATAAAGGGAAAGATGACTGCAGCAATGTACAGAGACATCCTGGATAAAAACCTGCTCCAGAGCGCTCTTGACCTCAGACTGGGGCGACGGTTCATCTTTCAGCAGGACAACGACCCTAAGCACACAGCCAAGATATCAAAGGAGTGGCTTCAGGACAACTCTGTGAATGTCCTTGAGTGGCCAAGCCAGAGCCCAGACTTGAATCCGATCGAACATCTCTGGAGAGATCTTAAAATGGCTGTGCACCGACGCTTCCCATCCAACCTGATGGAGCTTGAGAGGTGCTGCAAAGAGGAATGGGCGAAACTGGCCAAAGATAGGTGTGCCATGCTTGTGGCATCATATTCAACAAGACTTGAGGCTGTAATTGCTGCCAAAGGAGCATCGACAAAGTATTGAGCAAAGGCTGTGAATACTTATGCACATGTGATTTCTCAGTTTTTTTATTTTTAATAAATTTGCAAAAACCTCAAGTAAACTTTTTTCACATTGTCATTATGAGGTGTTGTGTGCAGAATTCTGAGGAAAAAAGTGAATTTAATCCATTTTGGAATAAGGCTGTAACATAACAAAATGTGGAAAAAGTGATGCGCGGTGAATACTTTCCGGATGCACTGTACAGTGGAACCTCGGTTTGCGAGTAACTTGGTTTATGAGTGTTTTGCAAGACGAGCAAAAATTTTTAATAAATTTTCACTTGATAAACAAGAGAGGTATTGCAGTACGAGTAGTTTGTCTGCTGAGCGTCATGTGATCACAACTGAGCTGATGGTTCTTCTCTCTCTCTCACTGCGGGATTGTGGTCAATCGTCTCCTATTCTCCGTCTGAGTCGGCATGCCTCACTCATATAGTCAACATCCGTATGAGCGTATAGTGTTTACTATACAGCATTAGCATTGTGGCTGTGTGCGCGCGCTTGTGTGTGTGCTCGCGCGAGCAGTGTGTGTGTGTGTGCTCGCGCGCGCATGCGTGCTGTGACGTGCGAGTCCCCGTCTTGCACTCTAAAACATGAAGCTGAGTCTCAGTACTCTAGCAACACAAGCATTATTCACAGCAGTTAGGCAGGGCCCTGCACATTTATAATGTTCCTTGTTCCTTGTATCACCCATTGACGGCAGGCGCTTATAGCATGTCTGCAATCTTTTCGGATTCGCTTTTATGGAGAACTGCTACAGCGCTGGGAGACTGCGATTGGTTTGGGACGCTCTTCAGAGTGTCATCCCGTTGGGTGCAATCCCACAAGAGTTTAGAAACTCACTCACACCAGCCATGATTCTTTTCAAAGGTAAAGTGCAAGTTAATTTGTTTTATGTATTTTTACTTTATATTTTGTATTAATCATTTTTATATGAAAAGTTTTGGGTTGTGGAACAAATCATCTGAGTTTCCATTATTTATTATGGGGAAATTCACTTTGATATACGAGTGCTTTGGACTACGAGCACGTTTCCGGAACGAATTATGCTCGCAAACCGAGGTTTCACTGTATATTCATTTATTTATTGTGTTTGGGTTTTTTGTTTTTTTTTTGTCTATGTTCACTGTCTGCGGGGGCACATACAAGCAAGCATTTCATTGTACATAGTACTTGTACTTGTACACATGACAATAAAGAATTGAAAATTGAAATTGAAATTATTGGCACTTAATTGCCCCATCGAAACTTTTTTGGAATATGTTGCAGGCCCTGAACGGCAAAAATTAATGTATGTTTATGAAAAAATGAAGCTGACCAGACTAAACATTAAATACCTTGGCCTCATGTATAAACGGTGCATACGCACAGAAATGTTGCGTAAGAATGTTTCCACGTTCAAATCGCGATGTATAAAACCTACACTTGGCGTAAAGCCATGCACTTTTCCACGGTACCTCATACCCTGTCGTACGCAAGTTCTCCACTCGGTTTTGCAGACTGGCGGCACCCAGCGTCAAAGCAGTGCTACTGTTCCTGTGTGGTTACCCTTTCTTAGATCCACATCAACGACGGCGGCTTTATCAAATACACTGAAATATCGTTCATAAATTTAATGCATCTGATTGTAATTAACCTGTAAAAATTTAATGGTCCACAGAATGGTCAAACTATTCTAAATACCATAACTGCTTTAGCATTGTTACTCTCAGTGCACCGTCTTCTTCTTCTTCTGTCAGCTGCTCCCGTTAGGGGTTGCCACAGCGGATCATCTTTTTCCATATTACTCACACTGCACTACTCGGAGTATGTGTATTACTGTATCTGAGTGTACAGTAAACCCTCCTACATCGCGGGGGTTGCGTTCTAGAGCCACCCGCGAAATAAGAAAATCCGCGAAGTAGAAACCACATGTTTATATGGTTATTTTTATATTGTCATGCTTGGGTCACAGATTTGCGCAGAAACACAGGAGGTTGTAGAGAGACAGGAACGTTATTCAAACACTGCAAACAAACATTTGTCTCTTTTTCAAAAGTTTAAATTGTGCTCCATGACAAGACAGAGATGACAGTTCTGTCTCACAATTAAAAGAATGCAAACATATCTTCCTCTTCAAAGGAGTGCGCGTCAGGAGAGAGAGGAAAGCAAACAAATCAATAGGGCTGTTTGGCTTTTAAGTATGCGAAGCACCGCGGCACAAAGCTGTTGAAGGCGGCAGCTCACACCCCCTCCGTCAGGAGCAGAGAGAGAGAGACAGAGTTTGTTTTTCAATCAAAAATCAATAGATAGATAGATAGATAGATAGATAGATAGATAGATAGATAGATAGATAGATAGATAGATAGATAGATAGATACTTTATTAATCCCAATGGGAAATTCACATTCTTCAGCAGCAGCATACTGATACAATAAATAATATTAAATTAAAGAATGATAATAATACAGGTGAAAAAACAGACAATAACTATGTATAATGTTAAATATTAACGTTTACCCCCCCTGGTGGAATTAAAGAGTCGCATAGTTTGGGGGAGGAATGATCTCCTCAATCTGTCTGTGGAGCAGGACAGTGACAGCAGTCTGTCACTGAAGCTGCTCTTCTGTCTGGAGATGACATTATTTAGTGGATGCAGTGGATTCTCCATAATTGATAGGAGCCTGCTGAGCGCCCTTCGCTCTGCCACAGATGTTAAACTGTCCAGCTCCATGCCAACAATAGAGCCTGCCTTCCTCACCAGTTTGTCCAGGCGTGAGGCGTCTTTCCTCTTAATGCTGCCTCCCCAGCACACCACTGCGTAGAAGAGGGCGCTCGCCACAACTGTTTGATAGAACATCTGCAGCATCTTATTGCAGATGTTGAAGGAAGCCAGCCTTCTAAGGAAGTATAACCGGCTTTGTCCTTTCTTGCACAGCGCATCAGTATTGGCAGTCCAGTCTAATTTATCATCCAGCTGCACTCCCAGATATTTATAGGTCTGCACCATCTGCACACAGTCACCTTTGATGATCACTGGGTCTATGAGGGGTCTGGGCCTCCTAAAATCCACCACCAGCTCCTTGGTTTTGCTGGTGTTCAGGTGTAGGTGGTTTGAGTCGGACCATTTAACAAAGTCATTGATTAGGTCCCTATACGTGCCCTTCGAGCTTTTAAGTATGCGAAGCACCGTGCAGCATGTCGTTTCAGGAAGCAGCTGCACAAAAGATAGCAACGTGAAGATAATCTTTCAGCATTTTTAGACGAGCGTCCGTATCATCTAGGTGTGCGAACAGCCCCCCTGCTCAATCCCCCTACGTCAGGATCAGAGAAACTCAGCGCAAGAGAGAGAGACAAGTAAGCTGGGTAGCTTCTCAGCCATCTGCCAATAGCGTCCCTTGTATGAAATCAACTGGGCAAACCAACTGAGGAAGCATGTACTAGAAATTAAAAGACTCATTGTCCGCAGAAATCCGCGAACCAGCAAAAAATCCGCGATATATATTTAAATATGCTTACATATAAAATCCGCGATGGAGTGAAGCCGCGAAAGGCGAAGCGCGATATAGCGAGGGATTACTATAAATCACAGATCTACAGCAGCTGATCGGAAAGAGAATTATCGGTATACAGCATCAAGCACTAGCTGCCACAGCCTTTCCTGTTCGGACCTCGCGGTTCACAAACAGTTTCATCCCAAGAACTCTAAACACACTCAATCAGTCCATCAAGTGCTCCTTGTAGAACTGTTTGTACTTGCAAGTTACTGTGAGGTAATTGTACTTATGATACAGTTATAATATTGCACAACCTGAGCCACTTTATAAAGCACATATTTACATATGGTGACAATATCATTTTTAAGATGAAATGCAGCAAAATATGTTGATTATATTATACTGATAAAACTTTAACTTTAACTACACGGTGCCGCAGTACTACCGAGCTTGAGCTTCGTTCGTGGTTTGTTTCTCCTCGCACTGTTTTCATGCTGTGACTGGCACGACACTGGAAGGATAGATGGATAGAATAATTAAACATTACAAAGATATTTCGATGTTCCTTAAAAGTTTTGAAGAATCGGCGTTCTAAGCTTACAGATGGCTTAACGTCTATTACAGAACTGATTGTGTGGCGATTGGGTATTTGGAGAAAGAAAAGTAAGGACAGGAATTGGGGGTTAGTACGTTTGAAAAAGGCAGTACTTCTGTAATAAAGCATTTCATTGAAGGTCGCGCATGGCGCAGCAAGCATCTTGCTGTAAGACATGAACAATCACTGCGCCACCGTGTTCCCATGTTTAATAACATGCTTTAACTCATATCATCATGAAAATTATATCACGTATACTTGTCAGTATTTTAATTACTCAGAGAGCTGTAATATTACGAACGTAATGGATTCTGTGTCCTGTCGGAGGAAGAGCACGTAGTGATTCGGGCACATAGAGCACATAAGATCAAATACACAACAAAGCATTTAACGTGCTACTTTAGTTACAATGGGATTTGAGAAACTAGTAAATTAAACGATTTTAAGATGAAGTTTATGATGTTCTACTTTAATGACAAAATAAACTATATGATTAAAGTGGAAATTTCGAGATTAAAGTTGACATTTCGTGCTTTTTTCACACTTTGTGCCTTTTTTTTCACTGTACCCTAATAAGCTTTCATATGACACTGAGACGGTGGGCTACGAGTCGCCTTTTCACGCCGACTTTGATGTGTGACAACTTTTTATTTCGGGCACTGTGCGAACTTGAGCTTTCGAGTTTCTCCGACACACTATGTCACTCAATCAACTTCCTTTTGTTGCTTATATAACTGTTTAAACCAACAAATAGTACGTTTTTCTTTGCCTCCATTTGGTATTCGCTGAAATTCTTCTATTTTTCCTTGTACTTTTGCCATTGCCTTTTCACAGAACGCTGGGCTTAAGGGCTATTTATATTGATTTGCATATTCAAAGAGGCGTAATTCTGGGAGGAGTTGGGGCGGGACAGTAAGCGCGAGCACGTGCGTTTATTTCCATGCTGAGCGGGATTTATGTAGCGGAAGAATGCAGAATTTGGCGAACGCTCAGATTCCTGAATCTGGATTTTTCTGTGCGTAAGCACATTTCAGCTTTTGTGCTTACGTCATGTTATAATGTGAATTCTACGCATGGCGTTATGCATGAGGCCCCTTATCTTTGAAATCACTACTTTCTCCTTTTATTTGCACTTCCCACACACTCCAATCTGAACAGTTTAACAGTGCATATGAACTGACATAAATGACAGTGCTATAAAATACACCTAAGTAGTTGCCCCTATTACCTTTTTTATGATATTGCTGCAACCAAGGCACTGAGTACAGCTATTAAATGATTGGGAATGTAAGCACAATCAAACACCCGAGGCATATTCCTATATTAATTTGATAATTACAGTAACTTCAAGCTGAATGTGCAATTTTTTTCCTTAAAAACTTAGCCCCATTATGCATATGAAAAAAAGAAAATACAGGTAGCTAAGTAAAAGCAGGTAGTTAACAACCTGCAGAATAAATTTGTGCGCATGAGGACTGGAGGAAGGGATGTTGGGGGCATATAAGAATGGAGAGAAAGATGGTAGAGATGGTGTTCTTTGTCAGCAGTATGTCTGTCATTAATGATGGGTGCACTGCGATACTTCTGATTAGTCTGAAAAAAGATAGGATGGGATGTACTAACTGTTGTTTATTCCCTAGAGTACAGTGAAGTGGGGATAATGTGGTGAGCCACAACATTGATTTCTTTTGATTATTTTCTCTTTTCGGAAGAAATCCATCATTCCCTTGAGTAACCTGGGAAAAACACTGAGATTTTGTTGTGTTTTTTCTTGATTTAGAAAGTCCTAGGAGACCCTTCAAGCAGCATGAAAAAGGGTTAAGAAAAATGATGTGGGTTTTTGTGTCATGCTTGTTTTTGAAATTTTCATTTCATTACATTTTTTCATGCACATGAACTGTAACTTTTGATGGACTTAGTAGTGTGATTTTTCCCTCTCACAAATGAACATTAATTTTGGATAATTGAAATTTTGTTAGTACTATTTTTGCACCATCTTGTCTATGTCTCTCTCACTTACCCTGGATTATCTTCAGTACAACTTCTCGATGTTCCATAGTCAAACCACTGCAAGATATGTGGTGGGTATGGGGCATCACAGTAATTTTTTGTATCACCCACATGACCTCATGCCTTCTCACTTTCCAGGTGACTCAAGTAAAACGTTTGTATGTAGCAGTTAGCTTTGCTACATAGGGAACATGACACTTTGTGGCAGCAGATGAAAAGATGCTTTTGTGAATAACAACGCGAATAATAAAATTTAGCAAATCAGATGATTGTTTTAGAGGCAGACTTAGACTTACCCAATATATTAATACGAAGTTAAAATATTTAGCTGCCAATCATGCAGAGCAATATAAAACATTAATTACAAAGAGGCTGTTCATAGCTGTTGTTGATATCTGCAGAAGAACAGGCAGGATCACATTGAGAAAATGGACGGATTAGGTTAGCTAATAATGAAAGAGTTTTAATTAGTTGCTTTTAGAATAGCAGTAGTGGTGAACTAATGGGCTGTTTTTGAAACAGACCCTTTCAATTAATATAGCAGTGAAAATCTGCAGTACTAACTGCTCAGACAGAAGTTCAACATTGTACCAGTTGTCATGGTGGGGTGAGAGGGTTTGGGTGGGCAAAGTTTAGAACAAAAAAAGAGTTTTCTTTAGTGCAAAGTAAAACCAACTTACTGAAGATGTTCACCACTTATTATTACTGGAAAAAAGCTGGAAACAATCCCTGCATATAATTATCCTGGGACTTATACTAAAAAACAATTTAAATAGAAATATAACCACATATCTTTATGGAGGAATATAAATAAATAAATGTGCAAACAAACGCATTGTGGAATTTGACAATATATTAATACAAAAATTACCAAGTCAACTCAAGTTGGTACAGTGCGTTGCCGCACCCACTACATGATGAAACAACTCGGGGTCCCGGTTGGCAACCCCCCAGGCAGACATGCAGTCCAGTCCCACTCTCTGGAAATGACCCTCAATCTGCCGTAGCCAGGTGTTACATGGGCCTTGGCCTAGTCCAGTCACTCGGCCCCCAACAATGAGAATCGTATGAGCTGGATCACCCATGGGAAATGCGCCACATGTGCCTCATTCGGGATTCCATGAGCAACCGCTCAATCGACACAAAGTCAACACCAATGGTACCCAAGGATTTTCCGGAGAGACTCAGTACCAAAGGAGTCCAGTCTTCATCTCAGGTCACTGGACAGCGTTCATGTCTCGTAACCATAAGCAAGACAGGAAGCACCAGGGGACTCATATATAAATGGTGAGTACGCACAAAAATGTTGCGTACTCCCATTTGCATGCTCAAATCGCGATGTGTAAAACCTAAACTTGGCATAAAGCCACGCACATTTTCACGTTAGCTAAATGCTTGGCATACACAAGTTCTCCACTCAGTTTTGCAAACTGGCAGCACCCAGCATCAAAGCAATGCTTTTGTTCCAGTGTGGTTTCCCTTTCTTTTTTAGATCCACATCCCTGATGCGGCTTTATCAAATACACTGAAATTAACGACATATTGTTTATTAGTTTAAGGCATCTGATTGTAATTAACCTGTAGCAATATAGTGGTCCACGGAATAACCAAAATATTCCAAATACCACAGCTGCTTTAGCATTGTTCCTCTCAGTGCACCACTCAGACTATTTATCCCACTGTATCTGAGTGTGCAATCTGATCGGAAAGAGAATTATCAGTATACAGCATCAAGCACACACTGCCTCAGCCATGCTGTCTATTGAACTGCTCTCAAACGGCAAATGCTTTAGAGCCTTTCCTGTAGGGACATCGTGGTTCAGAAACAGTTTCATCCCAAGAACTATAAATGCACTCAATCAGTCCATCAAGTGCTCCTCGTAGAACTGTTTGTACTTATTAGTACAATTACCTCACTGTAAACTTGCGATAGTTATATATTGTGAATTTTCCATTAGGATTAATAAAGTATCTATCTATCTATCTATCTATCTATCTATCTATCTATCTATCTATCTATCTATCTATCTATCTATCTATCTATCTATCTATCTATTGCACAACCTGAGCCACTTTATAAAGCGAGTATTTACATATGATGACGATATCATTTTTAAGATGAAATGCAGCAAAATATGTTCATTACATTATACAGGTAAAATGTTAACATCATTTAAATAATTTATATTGTTAATAATTAAACATGTGAGGACACAGTGGCGCAGTGCTAGTGACGATCTGGTGCCTCATTCAGGGATTGTTCCTGCCTCGCGCTGTATTCTTGCTGGGGCTGGCGCAACACTGGAAGGATAGATGGATAGAATAATTAAACATGTACTACGAAGATATTTCAATGTTGCTTAAAAGTTTTGAAGAATCGGCATTCTAAGCTTACAAATGGCTTAACATCTATTACAGAGCTGATTGTGTGGCGACTGGTTACTTGGAGAAAGAAAAGGAAGGACAGGAATTGATGAAATTGAATTGAAAGAGACAGTACTGCTGCAATAAATTATTTCATCAAAGGTCGCTCACGGCGCAGCAAGCATTTTGTGTGAGGAAGTCTGTGGACAGGGCGCCAGCTCGTCACTATCACTGCGCCACCGTGTTCCCATGTTTAATAAAATGCTTTAACTTCTATCATCATGAAAATGATATCAACTATACATCTCAGTATTTTAAGTTATTGAGAGAGCTGTAATATCACAAATGTAATGGATTCTGTGTCCAGTCGTTTAAGAAGCAAGTAGTGATTTACACGCATAGAGCAGATAGAAGAAAACATACAAAACAAAGCATTTAACGTGCTACTATAGTTACGATGGTATTTGAGAAACTAGTAAATTAAATGATTTAAAGATGAAGTTTATAATGTTCTACTTTAATGACAAAATAAACTACGTGATTAAAGTTGAAATTTCAAGATTAAAGTTGATATTTCGAGCTTTTTTCTCACTCTGTCCCTATTTTTTTTCTTTTCTCTGTACCCTAATAAGCTTTCATATGACACTCAGACGGTGGGCTATGACTTACCTTTTCACGGCGACTTTGTTATCTGACAACTTTTTTTTTATTTCAGGCACTGTGCGACTTTGTGAACTTGAGCTTTCGAGTTTCTCTGACACTCTATGTCACTCGATCAACTTCCTTTTGTTGTTTATACCAAACCAACAAATAGTACTTTTTTCCTTGCCTCCACTTGGTATTCTCTGAAATTCTTCTATTTTCCTCCGTGCTTTAGCCATTGTCTTTTCACAGAACGCTGAGCTTAAGGGCTATTTATATTGATTTGCATATTCAAAGAGGTGTAATTCTGGGAGGAGATGGGGAGGGACAGCAGGCATGTACACATGCATTACTTTTCACGCTGACCGGAATTTATGGAGCAGAAGAACGTGGAAGTTGGTGAACGCACAGATTTATGCATCTGGATTTTTTTGCGCATACGCATATTTCCGCTTTTGTCCTTATGCCATGTTTTAGTGTGAATTCTACGCACAGCGTTATGCATGAGGCACCAGGACTCTAAAGACTTGGACCTTCGTCCTTTTGCATAGATATCAAGAGCATCACACAACCCTTTTCCACCGACCTCATGATCCCCCCATGCTCTCTCAAACCGTCTACTGACTTCATAGAAAGAGTCACCAAAGACATGAATGTCACTGCCAAGGTAAGTAAACCTCTCGACAAGGTCGACACTCTCTCCATAAACAGACACACTGCTGATGGCTATGCCCAAGAGGTCATTAAAGGCCTCGATCTTGGTTTTTATCCAGGACACTCGCAAGCCCAGACACACAAACTCCTCGCTCTGTCTCTCGAGCGCCCCGATCAGAGCCTCCATTGACTCCGCGAAGATCACAGCATCATCAGCAAAATCAACATCCGTGAATCTTTCTTCACCAACAGGTGTCCCACAGCCACTGGACCCCACGACCTTGCCCAACACCCAGTCCATACAAGCATTGAACAGAGTAGGAGCAAGAACACACCCCTGACGAACCCCAGAATCAACTGGGAAAAACACAGAGGTTCTGCCTCCACTCTGCACAGCACTCACAGTACCAGTATACAGGCCAGCCATGATATCCAGCAACCTCGAGGGGATCCTGCAGACCCTCAGGATGTCCCATAGGGCAGTTCGATCAACGGAGTCGAACGCTTTACAAAAATTGACAAAGGCAGCAAAGAAACTCTACCGATATTTGTGTTTGCGCTCCATGAGAACCCTCAGTGCCAGGATGCGGTCGCTGGTAGGTGAGCAAGTGATCACGGATCCTATTGAGGACAACCCTAGCAAGGACCTTACCCGGCAACGAGAGCAGTGTTATCCCCCTGTAGTTGCTGCAATCTAGGCGATCACCCTTCCCTTTCCAGATAGGGAGGACAAGTCCCGTTTTCCAGTCAGTTGGGATGATGCCAGTCTCCCAAATGGAAGCAAAGATTGCTTGCAATGCAAGCAGGACAGCCTTACCACCAGCCTGGAGAGGTTCGCCCCGGATACCACAGATCCCTGCAGCCTTTTAACTCCCCTCAGCTGGTTCACCACCTGTGCAATCTCAATGAGACTGGGTGGTTCACAGCTAATTGGAAGATCAGCCTTAAGGACCATGGACCCAGAGATATCCAACGTCCTAGCTGGAGGAAATAAAAAATTATAATAATAAATCATATCTAAACATAAATTAATGTGTTATGAAATGTATGTATATTGTTACTTATTCTTTTATAATATTGATTTAATAATATTTTCCTGCGGTGGGTTGGCACCCTGCCCGGGATTGGTTCCTGCCTTGTGCCCTGTGTTGGCTGGAATTGGCTCCAGCAGACCCCCGTGACCCTGTGTTCGGATTCAGCGGGTTGGAAAATGGATGGATGGATGGATAATATTTTCATTTATTTACTTTAATGACCTGGCTTTTGGAGATGTAATGTAACCACATCCGTCTTGCTGTTGATGTCTTTATATGAGACAGTCTCAGTATGGATTATTCACATCAAAAGAAATAATTCTCTTTAGCTGTAGTTAGTTTCGATTTCAAGTTGGCCCTAGTGCTAGGTTTGTGCTTCTGAATTTGACTTATTTTGCCCTGACTCGTGATTCTTGTCAAGCCTCCTGATTTCTGTTTTTATCCTCATAATAAACCTAAGACACATCTTATGTTTCAACAGATTGGTGAACCATAAGTTGAGTGGATCCTATAAAGAGCGACGTAAATCTTCAAACATCATGTGCCACATTAACAGCAGACACTTCAGATGTAACACTCCAGACACAGTAATGAATTCAAAGCTTCCTGAATTAAATTATCCACTTTTTAATTCTGTGCCTTCCTATCCATCACACACACGCACAGTCACAACTTTTGAGTGTGCGCTTTGCTTTTCTAGGGAATCTTATGACTCAAAGCTCAGCCACAAGAGACAGGTCTCTCAGAATTACTCAAACAGTAACCAAGTTATATGTTGATAGGTGTTTCTTTGAAGGTTGTTTTTTTATAGAGCAAAGCTAATCATTTTTGCAAAAAAGGCCTGACCTTTCAATAGTAAAACAAATTTTAAATATATAGTGAAAAGCAAATTATATATATATATGAAAGTAACTGGCTCCATGTCACATAAACAGTATACTGTACATTTAATAGAAGTCTTAACACTGTACACACAGAGCAAGGTTTATGAAGGGGATATATAAATATATGAGTCAAAACATTATGACCACCTGCCTATCCTCTGTATTCAACATGTAAACAATGAATAACTAATGTCAGGTTACTATATATCCATTACCCATTGTTATGAGATAGTCAACATCATTTGTCTTATACAGTATAAGAGTGGTCATAATATTTTGGCTCATTAGTGTATATGTAACGCATTGATAATATTTGTGATATGATTTCATTTACAGAGGTTTTTAAGAATTCTGAACTCTATGGCTTCTGAGTATGTGACATACAAAGGTAAGTACAAGATATCAGATACATGGGGTTTATAAAAAGAGGAGTGTTTTTATATATTATACAGAGAAAAAATGCATTTATTGAATTGTAGCCTGAATTGAACTGTTAAAAAAAACATGCAGACATTGGAGAAATATGCAGACTTCTGTATTTTTACCCAGAATCTAGAGGTGGGATGCAGAAGAACTAACCACTGCCCTACTCAACTGCCCTTTTCTTATATTTTCTTGTAATACTAGTTACCTTTATTCCTGCTTTTCAGATACTTATTGTACGGTTGTACTAAATTAATTTAGGAGAGGTTGGTATTAATAGATTTGTCACAGAATATTACGATAATGCAGTCTCATCATCTGTAACCACTAATGAGGTACTGCTATACTTTAAACTAGAAAATCTCTCCATTTACTTTAAAGATTAATTGAAATGTGATCTAAAAATACATATTGTTTTGTCTTATGTTGTGTGAGTGTGTTTTAATTAACCAAAGCACTGCTGCCATTTAGAGATTATTCAATCTTCTTGAGTGCTCCTGCTAATGCAGTTCTGTGCTGGTCTTTCTACTTTTGAGATACCACTAATCCATAAGGTTTTCCAGCCCCTAAAGGTTACTTCATATATTGTCCTTTGGCACCCTATTTTATTTGAAGCATTCCTTTTGCTAGGGAATTTAATCTGTATTATGTTTTTTCCAACATATGGTAGGCACAAAATGAAAAAAAAGAACATTGTGATTGTATCTACCTCCAAATTTATTTTTGCTCTCTTTCATGATTTGAACATGACATTTCTTGCCTTTTTCTAATCAAAGAACAGATATTCACTTTTTAAACTTCTTTTCTGATATACTACTGAAAATAGAGTATTAAATGACTACAGTATTATTCAAAGGCCTTTTTTGGACCATTTGTTAATTTATTAGTGTATTCCCAGAAATGTTGACCATATTTTTAGTTTTCAAGAAGCAATTTAATTAGTATTGGATCTTTAAAAAGATCACAAAATATGTAAGTGATAGAGATTGGAGAAACTTCTGTAGAACAATTGTTCCCTGCTTTATTTAATCCAGGGTGAACTTCAGATCTGAACAAGTACTGTACACTGGTTTGATATGTTTCAGGCTTCAGTAGATTTGAGATTCATACTCTTTAGCTAAGCCTTGCTTATTACTTTGCAATCCTAAAATAACATTTACGTACTTTGGTTTCTCCTCATCAAGTTTTGAGTAATTCTAATTTACAAATGTATTACTACAGAGAAGAGGTTTTCAACCCTTTCAATTGGTATACCACCCCAATGAACTCAAATATTTCAAAATACCAGTATCATTTTTTTCATCTTAAAATAACCCCAGAAGTCTTATTTTCTTCATCTGCCAGCTCTTTAAATAATTGTGTGTGTGTGTGTATACTTCTAGGATGGGGGTGTGTGTGAAATGGGTAGGTTTTACGAATAGGTTTCGCACATGTGTGTCTTTTAATTTTTCTTGCGTAACAATGACATTCTAATGAACTATTTTTTTATTTATGAACAATATTGTGGTTAAATGTGGTTAAATATGGAATAAAAATGAGTAAGCCTAAAAATATACATTTCATGAATTGCAGAGAGAAAGGGGGGATTTCCTCTAGAGCAGGGGTCCCCAACCCCCGGTCCGCGGCCCACTACCGGTCCGCAGCCGTCTGACAGCCGCGAGAGAACTGCCGGCAACGGCGACTCACTCAGACTTTTCAGAACGCTTGGCGGGCGGGGCTTTGCAGCGGTGCAGAGAGAGGAGAGAGACCGAGGTGAGAGACTATTACAACAAAGTATTTTTATGGTCCCGACAGTTTCCCCATATGAAATGAGTCTATAGAAATCACGTTACTACGAAGTACATTCAACAGAATGCTTTCATTACAACGAAGTGACCTTGAAATGCTTGAACGAATCATCCACAGAGCAGTTAGATCTGTAGTCGCAGCTCAGTTGTGCACGTTTGCACAACGATCCCCAAACAGAAACATTGTAAAAAAATCTCTTTCTTCGAACTTTCCTCGTACTGTTTTTTGGTTTTTTTTTTGCTGTTTTTGTTGTCTGTGGTTTTCATTGATTCCTTTTGCTTATTGCTTGTCAACATTTGAAAAACATCCATTGGAATTTAACTCATTGTCACCCTCCTATAGAAACGGCAGACACGAAACAAAGATTGCAGTGTTAATGTTTGTGATGTGCAATCTGTTGGATTGGCAAATGTAAAGCATATGTCTTTGTTATATGCAAAAAAAGAAGAAAAATCTCAGATTGCAGACGTATGCGAACTGCTTAATAACTTTAATAATAATAGAAATGTTATGTAAATTGTGTATAAAACTCCCCCCCCCCACCCCCACCCCCACCCCCAACCAACCCGCCCCCGACCGGTCCGTGGAAAAATTTGCATCTAATAAAGTGGTCCTTGCTGTCAAAAAGGTTGGGGACCACTGCTCTAGAGTAAAAATAAATGGGGATATTTTATTGGCTTTGGGTGATTCAAGGATAGAATGTATACACACTGATAAGACCATTGTGGACTATATGCTTTATCTGTGCACAACCTAAACTTAACTCACTTACAATTTTGTCTATTAAGAGAAAAATAAACTCCGCATAAGACAAATATTGCAAAATTCAAATATTATTAGGGTATGTCATTGACATGAGAGTTAGTAAATACAAAAGTACTTTATAACATATGTGCCAGGAAAAACACTTTGTCAGGTACATTAGTTTATCAGTTTATTAACTGTTAATAACACTTCCACAAAGTCATAGTAAATAGTCAAGTAAACTGAATTACATTTTCAAATTTCACATTTTTTTCAAATTTCACAATTTTCCCATGCTGATGCTTTAATTTTCACATCTTTTCCCTTCATTTTAACATTTGTTACAACTCTAAGGCTACCTTTCTCAAAAAAATATATTATAATTAAATCAAATTTAAGATTATTATTTCAGAATACCTGTACAACAGCATTTGTTTTATCCTTCCCAAGCTTCTTTTTCTGAGCATCCCTATATAGATGAATAAATTGTTCTTTAAGAAATTATACTCAGTTATAACCTCATTTATCTGGAATTCGAGACACATTGAAAAGGTGACTCTACAAAGACCTAAAGCAGAAGGTGGCATGGCACTACCTAACTTTCAATTTTATTACTGGTCAGCAAATACAGAAGCTATAAAGACCTGAAAATTGATGCAAATTGATGAATATACACAAGCCTGGTCTGCAATAGAAGTAAAACCTTGCTGTACTTCTTTATATGCCCTGCTTTGTGCCCCAGTATATACTAATTATCGTCACTATACCAATGATCCAAATGTCCAACAATTGCTCAGAATATGGAACCAATGCAGGATAAACTTCAAGGCAGAGACACTTTTATCTGGTGCTCCTCTACACGATAATCACCTTTTTCAACCCACTCATACCTACATAGTATTTAATCCTTGGAAAATACTCAGAATTAAAACACTTAGCAAACTGTATAAAGATATTTTTTTTACATTTTATGAGCAATTATGCTTCAAATTTAGTTTTCCAGCAACACAATTTTTTCACTACTTTTAAATCAGAAATTTTGCTAAAAGCATCCTACCCAATTTTCAATACCTCCCACCCATTTCTATTTCAGAAGAAATATTGATCAGTCTTAGAGGCTCAGAGAGCATCTCAAAATATATAAAACATCGTAAAGTCTTTCCTTTCAAATGATCTTTGGTATCTATGGTGAGAAAAGGATCTTTCAATTAATATTTTACAAAAGGAGTGGAAGGCAGTTATGTATAGAATACATTCAAACTCTACATGCGCAAAGCATTCAAGCATTCAATTTAAAATCTTTCACCGATCACACTTATCTCATTTAAAATTGTCCAAAATGCAACTAGGGTAAGATCAATCTGTGCACTTTGCAATCGAGCACCAGCCTCACTGGTCCACTTGTTTTGGACGTGCACCAAATTAACTTAATTCTGGACAAAAATCTCTGATTTGATTCTATGCAATGTTATTTTGTTCAAATAAAATTAAAAAAACAGACTTTGTTTTGTTGTTTTCAAGCTGCCTCACATATTGTAACTGATCAGACTTTGCTGTTCCTTATACCATGTACCATTTCATATTTTGGTACTAAATTGTACAGCAATGATTACTTATAACTGGAGGCTGCATCTCATTTGCTCTTTTATGATCCAAATATGTGCTTTCACCTCATCTGTCACATTTTATTTGTTACAGTAATGAAAATTAGTTTTATTTCAAAAGTATAACAAATGACACAAATTTAGTGTTTGCTGATTCAATTTCCGAGGATTTAAATTTACTGTTTTAGCAGCCATTCTAACTTTTGGTCTTGGTGGTTACATACTTCCAACTAACCAAATTTTATTTTTGAATTAAAATAAGGAGCAGCTCATTTTCTCACAGTTATAGAAGGAGCTGAAGTGAATATGTTGGTTAGAAAATGGATGTAGTCATGTTCATTCTAATCACAAGATAAATGTGATGACTCCATTCATTTATTAGGGCTATATATTGCACTGTATTAAAGGAAGATCTCAATTTACCTGAGTTGACTTCTCTGTTACTGTTTCATGAATAGGAAGGAATGAAAACTAAATGGGTGGTCTTCAGCCAGGCAATTCCACCTTTGTTTATTTGGTCCTGTCTTATCATTTTATAGTGAATTGAAAAATGACTATCAAGGTAGATCTAAAACTGAGAATTCTTTTTGTATTTGTCACAGTTTTCATCTGGGTACTCCAGTTTTCTTCCAGCATCTCCAAAGACATACAATTAGAGCTACAAGCTGATTTCAAACTGGCAGTGTGTAAGTGACTCCTGCAAATTAAGTAAAAAAAAATTTATTTTGGTTTCATCTCATTAAGCTTTGAGTAATTGTAATATCAAAATGTATTACCATAGAACAGGAGTTTTCAATCCTTTCTCTTAGCATACCACCCCCACAAACTGTTTTGATTTTAAACTGGCACTGTATAAGTGGGCCCTGCAAAAGACCATGGTTGGTATCTTGCGCCCTTATCCTGGCAAAATAGGCTCCATCCCCTGTCACCCTGAATAAGATTATATGGGTTTCTCTTATTTATGTTCTCTTATTTTACTTGCAATGTGAATTGATGTTAGGCAGCTAATAAAGTACTGGAACAATGGTTCATAATGAATATTTGGAAAATTAATTCAGCCTTATAAGAAAGGGTTTTATTAATCAGAATGTTGTTGATAAAAAGCAATATACTGTATCATTCATGTTATTATAACATGACTATTAAAATATTATATCTAGAATGTGACTAGTACAGTATTAATTCTCTTTGTAATCAATTTTCTTTTGATGATGATAAATCACAATCTTAATCAAATAATTATGTAGGTGGCAAGAATATGCAGTATACTCTCAATTACTTTCTTGAAAAAGCTTTTTTTATTTTATTTAGCAATCCTTTCAAAGTTTATGTGGCACTAAGTAGCTGTTGTTTTTCCTCTTCTTTGTTTTTGCTTATACCCTGAAGCATGCTGCCTAAATTTTGCACTGTACATGTCTCTTAATTGTAATGCATAGATCATCCCAGAAAATTCCAAAGAATGCAGATGAAACCCTTAGCGCCACAGAAGTCCTTCTGCCTTTCCCTTCAGCTTAGTTCATCATTTTAAATTAGTATCTGTCTGAAGATAAATAGTTTCATATCAGATCGTCTTGCTCTTCACTATCTCTTTCCGCCAGTATGACAACTCTTATAGTACTGTTGCAGTATCTATTAATGAACAGTTCCTCTTATATAACCATCTCTAATTATTTGTGAATCATAGGTGACACTATTTTAGACACCCATCAAGTTCCTTTTCAGTAGCTTATGTTGCATTTGTTGAAAGTGACACTTTTATAGTACTAGTATAATGACCCATCATATTACTCACATCCTCACTAAATTGTATGTATTAGGCTAGGTTTCTTGTCTTTAAAATGAAGTACGAATGACAGAAAATGAAGAAATTAACAGTGCAGGATATCTGTTTATCTGATTTCATCCTGGCTGTTTCTGATTCTCATGTATTATTTATTCACTATTTACTGTTCTTCTCTCAATGATCTCATATTTTACAGGACAGGTGAATTTTCAAAATGATTTTTTGGTAAAGGTACAGTATGTCCAATTGGTTGTTGTCCATTTAAATATGCACCTATCAAAAATTATACACTAATATAAAGGCATGTGCTTGTGTAGGACCAAAGGTACTTTTTTGGTCTTGTGCCACATTTCTAAATCTCCTGCACTTTTACAGGCTCATTTACAAGTGACAGCCCCTAATTATTTATCGGAATACCCAACTATTTGTCAAAAATACAAAGTATCATTTAAAACTACAGTATTCTACAAATTGGTTTTTATTCCCCACAATTACTAAAGTACGAGTCGGCCTTTCACCCTTTCTGTCATAGCACACATTGACAGCAGTGTTTTCACCTGCACATTCCTCACTACAGCCATAAAAACAAATATCATTGTCTCTGGAAAGGTAAGATTTATTATTATTAATTAAATACAGTACTTCTGTACTCGTAAATTATTTATTAGATTTCTAATACTATTTTGCATTTAATATGGTATGCCTCCAAGCATAGTGTGATTGTTATTAAACACATGCAGTATATAAAAAGTGCACTGAATATATACATTCACAGTAAGGAACTTTTAGGAAATGTTTAATAAGAACAAAACAGACAAGGGCTATTTGTATTTAATGTCTCATTTACCAGTTCTCATTTACTATAATACAGCTGACTTACAGACTCAGCGTCAGTGACATAGTATTTACAGTAGCAGTGTAATAAAAACAATTAACAAAATCCCAATCTGTTGATTGTCTTTATTGCATCAGTTCCTATTCACAACAGTTGTGCAAGGTTTTCTGCAGATACTCTATTTTATGCAGATTTGTTATTAAACTGTCATGTCATATCATTTTCTAACCCGCTTAATTAAGATCAGGGTCACAGCAAGGGGTGCTGGAGCCTATCCCATCAAGTTTAGGCAGGAACAAACCCTGGACAGGGCTCTAGTCCATCGCATGGTGAACACAGACATACACACACCAAACATCCACTAGGGCCAATTCAACATTGGCAGTTCACCTGCATGTCTTAGGATGGTGGGAGGAAACCAGAGCCACACAGACATGGGGAGAACATTAAAACTCCACACAGGAAGGAGCTTCCAGCCCTGGAGGACATTTATTGCACACGCTGCCTCAGGAAAGCCACCAGCATCTGCATGAATTCTACTCAGCCATGCACATAGTCTATTTGATCCTCTCCCATTCGGCAAACGCTTCAGGGCCTTTCCTGCATGGACTTTGAGGCTCAGAGACAGTTTCATCCCAAGAGCTATAAACGCACTTAATCAGTTCATCAAGTGCTCCCGGTAGAACTGTTTAGATAGATAGATAGATACTTATTAATCCCAAGGGGAAATTCACATACTCCAACAGCAGCATATTGATACAAAAACAATATTAAATTAAAGAGTAATAAAAATGCAGTTATAACAGACAATAACTTTGAATAATGTTAATGTTTACCCCCCCGGAGTGGAAATGAAGAATCACATAGTTTGGGGGAGGAACGATCTCCTCAGTCTGTCAGTGGAGCAGGACAGTGACAACAGTCTGTCGCTGAAGCTGCTCTTCTGTCTGGAAATGACACTGTTTAGTGGATGCATTGGATTCTCCATAATTGATAGGAGCCTTTTGAGTGCCCGTCGCTCTGCCATGGATGTTAAACTGTCCAGATCCGTGCCTACAATACAGCCTGCTTTCCTCACCCGTGATTAAACTATATATTTGAATTGGAAAATCTGGGTCCATGTTTATCAAGTGTCTCAAAATTACTTCTAAAAATTGCATTAAAGGTCACACTAGGATAGGAATTTGTTCTACCTCAGAGTAGATTTTTTATGTACTCCATGCATTTAAAAGGACTCCTGATCCACTCAAATCCTGCTTCTGGTTCTGGAAAATATTTTTGAATTGGTTGCAAAGTCCTTGTAAGTGCTCTTTCACATCTTTTATGATCATCTCAGGAATTTATTTGCCAATCATCATCAAGAAATCATTCAGCGTATTAAAACTGTCAAAGTCTTGTTTGTTGAGACATTTCTGCCGCAGTTTCATTTTCATACATATTGCTCTTACTTTATCTTGAACTTTAGAGATGGTGACATTTTTTCCTTGCAAAGCAAAGTTCAAACCATTCAAGATGGAAGTATTGGCTAGGTGTGCCATTTGAGCTAGCCAGGAGATATTATGTATGCAATTGGAAAGATGAAAAACTGGACATTCATTATCATGGAGGTAGATTTTGATCTTAGTACTTTTCCATGTGAAAGCTAGCGGACTTCAGTATGAAATAAAAGTTGCATGTGTTTGCTACCCATTTCATCACTTATATTTTAATATTTTAAAAAACATGTTCATTCAAAGGGTGACCTTTGATATGATTTATAATGTTTACTGCTACATTCATAACCGTTATAAGGGCAAGATGTTCACGATGAATGATACGGTGTGTTACTGTTACGAATGATGCAACAGATTTAAGCCATGCAGAGAGGCCCTTCCTTTCACCAGTCACAGTCACACCACCGCCAGTGCAAAGACTGATACATCATCTCCAATCAGTTTCATTAATTACCAGAAAATCATTTAATAACTTTGAAAATATTGCTTCTATAGTCCTACTGCTTCTTTTTAATACAGTATTATATTTAAAATAAATGTTTACCTTTTGACTAGTGTGTGTGTTTTGTTAATCTTCTTAACATGTAAATAATTTGTATTTCAAAAACCAAGGCTTGAAAAATATAATTAAAAAAGCAAGCTTGTATTAGTTTTCAGTGTCAAATGATATATGGGTCTTTACTGTTGCAATAGGAATGATGGGTAATAAGTTTCTTCATTATTATTTTGATACATTGATTGTCTATTCATTGGCACTTTAATGAAATGAAATTGTTCCACTCTTTTGAATGCTAGGCAGAAGCAAACTGTATTTTGATGTCCCCAAAGGCTCACTAGATAAAAGTGCTATTGAAATGAGTTTTAATACCAGAGATTTGGAGGTAAAGTATTTCCCAAGCTGGGAAGAAACATTGAAATCAGGGGCTTATATTGAATTGGCATATGCCAGCCTATGAAAAGGGCCATGGGAGCAAAGCTTTCGCTCACTCACAGGCCTCAAAATAATGACTTCTGCCGTTGATAAGGCGACTGAATTAGTTATATGTGAACTGGGCAAGTCATGTGAAATAAAGCAGACAGAAATCTGAAAAGAACCTGTTGAAATTGGATGTTTCAAATTGTATGTAGTAAAATTGCTGGAAAAGCTTAAAGTTCAAAGTTATATTTGAAATTTCTAACTAATACATAGCATTACATATAGTTCTTTCACATTTATCTAGCTATAACAAATACAAACGAAGAATAAATCTGCAATAACTGTAAAAGCTAATAATGTCTTTAACCATTTATAACACATTTATATAAATTCCTGGGGTGTAAAAACTGGATAACTAGACACCATACCCATTTTAGAATACCATTTTGCACATATACTGTACCTACATTCCTTAGAAGATAAGTAAAAGTCTGGAGATACATATTAAACTGACTGTGGGGAAGGTTAACATGGCCTGATATGGTGTCCTTTGTAGGCCAGAAGATATTTTTTACCTTCCTGTCTTTTTCTTCTCAGGTGCTCTTGCCCATTTCCATTTGGAACCAAATAGCATCTAAAAAGGGTTTACTGGTCCTGCTGAGCCTTTCCTCTTTCCAGTTCCACTTCTTCCTCCATGGCATCCCCTTTCTTACAACGACATTTTTCTTTGTAATACATACTCCTTGGTCATTAAGTAAAGACTCCTATGGAAAAAAATACACACTATTTATAAATTGACCTAATGACTGTAAAAAAATGTATAACTTGTTTTAAACTAGTATTTTTGTGAATTGATAACACAAACTTGGCTAAAAGTTAAAAGGCCTCCAAAAAAGCACCACAACATAGGCAAGGATGTTCACTGATCTACCTTAGTGATAGCCCTCACCCCCACTCAGCATAACCCCACGTCACCACAGGCAGGCAAGCAGGCTTTGGCCTACCCAGGCCCAAAATGGGGGACTAGCTTTTAAAGTAAAAAAAAAATCTTTTAAGTGTTTAAAATGCACAAAAATGCCCTTCAAGGGACATGGTAAACCAAAAAAAAAAAAAACCCTGGCTTAAGAAACAAAGCAAATGATAGTCTTTATAAACAATAAAATTATTTATATAATTAGAAAAAATCAGGGGTGGTCTCCCCTAGACTTTCTCGTATACTCAGATATGGGGCTGGACATTAGAGGAGTAAACCGCAACACCATGATTATATTTTTATATTATGTACATTAAAGCGCCATCAGCAACAAATCAAGTTAATAATATATTAAACAATTATTATAAAAGTAAAGTTGAATAAATCAGACCCTGCAGCTGCATCAAAATGAAAAAATGGAGTACATGTTCATGTAAAGTACCATTTCCAGTTAGTGGAAATAACCCAAAAGTTGATAGAAATCTAAGTTTTGTACCTAATACTTGTATGCAAAATTTGGTTGACCAAAGTTAAAGTGTACTCAGGTTATCGTGTTTACACAAACACAAACAGGCAGACAAGGTCTAAAATATTGAGATTCATCAAAAACTCGACATCGGATTTTCTGAGGATTCCAACACTTTCCCTATACTTCGTATACGAGAAAGTAAAAAGAAGCAAATAGGGTAAAGGCAAAAAGGTTTTGTGAAAAGGTGTATGGGCTTTCCTGTTAGTTTATCCACACACTAATGGGGTTCATTACTCATTTACCTGATTCTAACCTGGGAAAATTACTTTGGTATCTACTTATAAGGCAGACAAATCATGCAGTTAAGCTTTAAGTTACATTTAGTAAACTATTGAATTACATTCAATCATTTTTAATTCATTCTGTTATGGCTTTATATATATATGAATGCAAAGAATGCTACGCAGACAAGATTTTACACTTCACCAGCAACCACCCGGTATCTCATAAACGGAGCTGTGTGAAAACCCTATTCAGACGAGTCCACACTCATTGTAATACTAAGGAAACAAAAATTAATGAGAGACGCTATCTCTTCCACCTTTTCACCTCAAACGGATACTCAAAAACATTCATTAATCGGAGCTTACACAGGAGACACCAGATAACTCAGCAAACAATCGACTTAAATCAGAACCCCCCACCCCACCTGGCACTCACTCCCTTATCACCACAAGGTGTCAGAAGGTACAGCGCGCATCCTGACCAAGTGGGGCGTCAGAATAGCACACAAACCCATGAACAATCTGCGCACAGTCCTCTTTAATGCCAAAAACAAGAAATCATCAGCAGAAACACGAAACGCAGTTTATAGTATCCCATGCAATTCTTGCTCAGCGGTATACATAGGACAAACTTCAAAAAGAATCTCAACACGTGCACAGGAACATCGCAACACCGTCAGAAGAAAGGACACACTATCATTGATCTATGCACATACTAAATCGACAGGACATACATTCAACTGGGACAACGTGAAAGTAAAATTTAAGGCCAATACTAAAAGTGCCAGAGAGTTGGCCGAGTCTTGGCTATCAAATGAAAACGCCATCAACAGACACTTGGACATAAATCCAGCATATGCTAACTTAAGAAGAACATGTACATAATAAATAAACTATACAAACCCCCCCCCCCCCCCTTGATCATACTGACTTAGTCACCTCCCCCCCAACCCCCCCCCCCCACTTAATGTGTTGCTATATATTGCCTTTGATTCTTGTAAGTCTAAGCATTATCCTTTGATGAAGACCCCTGGTAGGGGTTGAAAGCTCAGGAATAAAAACTACTTTATGATACGTGATTCATTTTTTTCTCCCTTTGTGGATCTCCAGCTGCATATATATATATATATATATATATATATATATATATATATATATATATATATATATATTTACTTGTAATACATTTAAAAGATTATTATATATTAAGTAAAAATTTCTGAAATGGCAATTTAAAGCTAGCAAGATCAATTCGATAAACAAAACTCAGATATCCAAAGACAAAGCAAATGTAATCAAATCCATCCATCCTCCATCCATCCATTTTCCAACCCGCTGAATCCGAACACAGGGTCACGCTGGAGCCAATCCCAGCCAACACAGGGCAGGAACCAATCCCGGGCAAGGTGCCAACCCACCGCAACCCACCGCAGGACACACACAAACACACCCACACACCAGGGCCAATTTAGAATCACCAATCCACCTAACCTGCATGTCTTTGGACAGTGGGAGGAAACCGGAGTACCCGGAGGAAACCCACGCAGACACGGGGAGAACATGCAAACTCCACACAGGGAGGACCCGGGAAGCGAACCCAGGTCTCCTAACTGCGAGGCAGCAGCGCTACCACTGTGCCACCGTACTTCCCACCATGGAATGTATAGACAGAGGCTGGTCCCTCAGCACAAAATACAAAGAACTAAAGAATATATACAAAACATAAATTGTAAATAATAAATAGACATAGCAATATTAAAACAATTTATGTACTAAAGTAAACTATGAAAAATAATTCCAAAACAACCAAAATAACAATATAAAGGAAGGCAAACATAAGCAAGAAAACAACCCCTAGTTGTAAAATAAAATGTTTGAAATGCTTTATGATGGGAGGGGGGGTTCCTTTGTTGTGTAAATGCAGAAGTCCTACTCTGGTACACCGGATATACTGTACAATTAGCTCCATAGAATTGTATGCCTTAGCATATGAATATCTTAAACAGATCAACTGCAACACATACAGATATGTAATCTACAAAAACAAGTCATGCCACTTTGCACTTCTGACCAGCATAATGCAGAAGGGCCACTTTTCTTGACACACATGCATTTCCATCTGGGAGAGCAGAGGCCACTCACTCATTTGCTAAAGTTAACTTCAACAGCAGTGAAGTTTTGCTGTTTGGGAAATGTCATTTTTCTGTTTGAATGTGTTTAATTTCTTTTCCTTTGTCTTTGCACAGTCAGCTTTGGATAGCAGAATAAATTTGATTTATGAGCAGAAAAAAATTGTTTTTCTTTGGAGCAGTGTTAGGCTAAACAAAACATTAATGTCATCTTGCCACAGACTAGTACTGAATCACCTTTACAATGACCTTCTTCTTCACTTTATTTGAGGCTATTTTTGTCCAAATCCAGTAATAGGCAATGGAAACAAAAATGTTTTTAAAATGTATTTTCAGGAAAGCCCACACAATTTTGATTTTGAGGGTTGCAGAGGGTGCAAAGGGTCTTGAACTCTCCCAGTATTTCACAACTTGAATATATCTTGATCTTGTAAGTTACCTCGGGTAAAAGTGCCAGCTAAATATACAACAACATTAATGAAAATATACATCTTGCCTTAGTCTTTGACAGAAATAGTCATATGTACATTGAACTCAATATATAAAATTCCAAGCTTTGTTCAGATCTGTATAATTTTAATGCAACAATCAATTCTGTTAATAGAAATAATTTGGAATCATCTGATAGCACCACTGCATGCAAGTTAACTGTTTGTGCTCATCAAATGAACAACCTACTCCTTAACTAATATGGCAGAAATCAATCTGTGCTTATTTTCTTTACTAAAATTGGGGGTTGTTACATCGCTTATCACAAAGCATGAAATGTTGGATTAAGATTGGCTGCAGTTAGTCTTCTTTGATGTTAGATTGAGGGCTCTTCCGATGTTGTCTTTTGGTTTCCCTCAAAGTTCTCTGCATCATTTTGATTGTGTACATACAGCCAAAGGGGAAACACCAAAACAGTCTCATATGTCAGTAAAAATCAGCACTGTATAAAGCTGACTGAATGCACTTCAACCTTAGAAGCTCATCACTCTCCCAAAAGCTGGCTCTCAAATGCCTGGATAATTCCACTGTTTTAATAGTGGCAAATGTTGCTTGCTTCTTTGTATTCTCACCTACATATGGTAAAAAGCTCAGTTCTTTCTTCACAAATCATGGAGTTATCTTAAGCATGGCATGAACTTTCAATTCTGCATTTTAGCTACAGCCACAAGTTAATTTTAATGCCTAATTCTCCATCTCTGATGCTATAATTCTTTTCATTTGCTCCAGGCTGGATTACTTCTATTCTATTTTCCTTCACACAGTATTAACAGGCTTCAGCCGATTCAGAACGATGCTGCTAGAGTCTTAATTCACACTAAAACTTGCTTACGGTCCTTTCTTGAATAATGCTAAAGAAACAACTTACTAGTTCACTATAAAGTTCTGAACTATAATACCTGTTTTACACACAATACCCTTTCCATACCTACAGTAACTGTAGTAGATTTATGTAGATTAGAGAAAAATTAGTTGCTTTTATATTGGTAAATGCCCCAGTGTTTTTTTTGCAGTACGTGCTATATGTAGCATTATTTTCAGGTTTGTGTAGAATTTTTGATGTTCCACACTAATAAGCTATTAAGAAAATGCATCAGAAGAAGCATAGCCACACATAATACTGGTAAGTGTGAAAAACCTAGCAACTGAAATAGCAAAGGACACGATTGTGTCGCTTATAGCACTCATAACCCTTAGTTCCTGAGTTCTCTGTGATCCTGACAATTTTATCTATGCAGTTTATTACCTGTTTAGGCTCTTTTATGAATATACCTAATGTACTTAATGATTTATTTAATCTAGATCAAAGTCACATAAGTTTTGTCATTTTAAGATTTTTTTCTATGTGTGTAAAATGCAAATCATTTTAATTTTGCAAATACAGACTGACTTGTATTTAATGGCCAGCTATTATCAGTGAGATTAGGAAATGCAAGCAGCTGTTTCTTAAACAAATATATATTATCCTTGGGACTATGATTCCTGAGCAATTTGTCCAATGTATTTCAGTTAAGGTGATTTTAAGTTGTTGAACACAAAGATTAGTCTTGTAAGAGATGTAATCATTGTATTTTTGAATTTCTTTTTCTGTTTTATTCTTTTAAACATTTCTCACCACTTGCTTAAATAAACATATCTACTGTACATAACATTATAGCCTCTCACTTTAGAACAGATGTAGCAGAGCTACTTAAATGGCCTACAAATCCCAGCAGCCCCGGTAGTGTTACATGATTGGGTAGCTTTGGAGTGGCAGGGGGATTGCTGGGTAGAAAGGATGATTAGGTACTCTCTTTAAAAAAGATCACAAAGACAAGGAGAGAGGGATCACAAGCATCTGTGCCTCTTTGTTTCTACACTTCTCATCTATTGAACTGCAAATGCAACTGCCATTGATTTTGAATGTTCTGATTTCTGTTCTGTTCTGATCTTTGAACGTTCTGATTTCTAAAACCCAGCTTCCCATTGCCAAAATATGCCATGTAGGAGGGTAATTAAAAGTATATTACTGCATGGCTATCAATGGGAGGTATAATTTTAGGTAAATAAAATATGTTTATGTATGCAGCAGCCATGTATTCAAAATTGTGAATTTCAAGGAAAGGCTGGTTACATGGGTGCCAGAATTATGAACGAAAGGCTGAATATGATGCAACAGTTCATCACTTTGTATTCAAAACACAAAGAAGACTTGCAAAAACCTTTAAAATACATCTGCTCATCATGTAGACCCCCCACTCATGAAAATATTACACTCACCTTTCCTTCACCACTTTTTGGCAATAGGTCTGACACTACACCTTCTCCTTTTCTTCCTCTTAAATTTAGCAATAGCAGGCACAACTCTACTTCCATCAGCAGAGTCTCACATCATTTGCTGTGACATTATTAGCTATACATCATTAATCAAACACTATCACTTATTAATTAGAACAATGTCAACATGCCGATCCAATGGGCTACAGCAAGTAGAATTGTATTTTGGACACTGACTGCATGCATGCATTTGTGCATGCTTTCTTTGCGGTCTTTGAGCCTTCACATGGTACGTATAAACCAGGATTTAGTGCTTATCCCATGAGTACTAGGAATAACATGGATGCCAACACTATGCAGGGCTTCAATCCATTGCATGGCACACTGATGCACACATGGACACTTACTCACACAATATCGATTTTGTGTTGTTAGTTAACATAACAGGCAAATTTTTGAGATGTGGGAGAAAAACAATGAACTAGAAAGACCCATATAGACACTATCCACAAAATCTGGATTATAAAATATAACTTAAATGTAAGTGTGCACTGTTATTTTATTGACAAAAAGGCCTCTCAATCCACCCCCAAAAGTATTTAAAAAAATATGTGTTCATTTATAGTACAATATTATTATATTCACAGGCTGTTAATTATTTCAATTAAATATATGGTTAGTGTGTTTGGTGTTTGTTGTGGGCTTGTTTATTTAAAACTCTTACATTTGTATTATATATATTTTAAAGTAAGCTGCTAGAAATAAAAATCATATTTTGAAAATCAGTGGAATCAAATCCTGTAGACTTTCACATTCACATACTGCAACCTTTAACTTTTCTAGCCAGCGAACTCACTAGGTTTGTTTAAAGAAATGTACAATTCAGTTTTTATCAATATTAAGAATTTTCAACACATAATTTAAGATATTTTTTGCAATTTGAACAAACTTTCCTACACTTTAATTTCATGACTGCACATATAGGCACAGTAAAATAATACAATACAGTATGACTTATTTTTGTATAGTGCTCTTCACTGAGTGTAGACACAAAATACTGTAAACAAATTCTCAGGCAAAACAGAAGTTATAGGTTATTACTAATTACTACTACTACTACTACTACTAATAGTAATAATACATTTTATTTATATAGCGCCTTTCCCAAGCTCAGTAAAGAAAGGTCACAGTTCAGTTTACAGTACAGTTTGGACATCACGGTTAGGTATGAATTCGGTACAATGAGATTTAAGCAATAAAAATTTCAAAGCATAAGGCTAGGTCTCCTTTCATTTATTTTGAACAAACAGCAGTAAAAGTTACCATCCACCAACCTCTGAAGCAGTCTAGTTGATAGCCTACAGCCTGAGTGTAATAAGTAGTAAATGCATAACACACACTTGTGCTTATATTTTTTATGTATGGCTGATAAAAAAACAAAAGGCAGTATGTTACAAACTGAAACATCTCTTGTGCTATTAAAAGAAAACACTCTTATTAGTAGAGAGAGATGGAGATAGCAGGTACAGTCAGGCATCATTTTTCCAATTGGCAACTTTGGTTACTTCTTTATAACAACAAGGAACTAAACGTGTAAACAGCAAACAAACTCACACTGAACATACACATTTGAAAAACTGGATTTTTTATTTCCTACTCAGAGCTAATAAACCGGAAAGTCACTGTGAGATAGCTTTTGGTATCATGAGAGGTCTATCTTTCAGTTGTTAATGCTACACTGGGTGCATTGGACAGCTTTTGTTCGATCATTGCTTCAGTACATCAATAAAGTGCAGGAACCATTGATTGGCTTATGTGCACATGGGATGCAGTGTTGTAATGAGGATCAAGCACTTTTAATAACTACTTGAAGCCAGGGTTTCTACCACTGAATATGGACAAATAGCTGATGAAATGTAAGTGCCAATTGCTTCTGTAATTTTTTTGGCTCTGTATGCTATTGGATCTAGAGGCTGCTTAAAAACAACAGGGATCAGTAGAAGTCTTTTTTTTTTTTGAATAGTGATTGGAACATCTGGGTGATGCCATTGAATATATGTTAGCACACCATCCTTGTCTGATCTACCAGTCACTCTCCATTGCTATCGTAATTCACTGGAAACTCAAAATATTCCCACATAACTGATTTAAAAAAGCAGGCGGGTCTTCCAGGTCATCTGTGGCATTTATACCCACAATAGTGTAGCTGATATAGTGAGACCCCAAACAGTTTGTGGCTAAACTTGCTAAAAGCTTATAGTTTAAGGCTTCCATGTGGAACTCATGCTTGTAAATGTCATTCTGCATTATGTCAAATCAATCTTCGCACATTCACGGCATATTCTCCGTACAACTACATGTACTGTCCTATTACGTTTCTGTAGAATACACGTACTGTTACAACCCTACTAATTACTAAATACAGAATTAGCACATGTAAGTAACATAAGTGGAAAGCAACAATATATGTCCATTAATTAACTGATGTACTATGGCCAATCGACAACTGAAAAGATTAAAATTGTAAATATGAAGTCAGGCACAGTCCTAGTCCTGAAGACCTTGGCCTACTAACTGCCTACCCCTCCTGGGCATTCTATAGTGGAATCTGCTGGCCATCCAATCTGACAAGAGAATAGAATAGATAGATAGATAGATAGATAGATAGATAGATAGATAGATAGATAGATAGATAGATAGATAGATAGATAGATAGATAGATAGATAGATGCTTTATTAATCCCAAGGGGAAATTCACATCCAAGGATTTCAAAGCTCCTTTATTTGAGATGACAGGAGAGCAGCTTGGCAGTAGAACGGAGGCACCAATAGGCACATCAAAATACTGAGAAAAGAAGAAGAATAGAGGAGGGTTAGTAATGGTTTATAGATATTGTATTGCTTATATTTTCGAAGACATATTACAAACAAACAGAGATGCAGTATGTGCAGCTAATTGGCAGCTCTAGTCAGGGTATGCTAGACTAAAGCAGTAAGTCTTCAGCCTTGATTTAAAAGCTGTGACTGAAGGGGCATCTCTTATATTATTAGCAGGTAGATCAGTCCATGGCTTCCAGTGTTATTTTATTAATTCTTAGACTCTTAAGTAGGCTGGCATCTTGAGATCTCAAAGGTTGCTTTGACAATTTTCAGGCTACATATGTGAGAAGAAAAAAGCCCTGTGCTTCAATAGGAGTTACTGCAAGGACTGAAGTTATATGTTCATATTTTCTGATTTGTATAATAATTCCTACAGCAGTATTTTGAAATAATTGAAAGCTGCATAAAATTATTTGAAAAGCCAGTAAATAATGCATTGTAGTGCTCAGTTCTGCTAGAAATAAATATACGATTTAATTTCTCAGTATCCCGCATATTTAGAAAATGTGTTAACGTTCTCATATTTATAATATAGAAAAAACGTGGTTTGGATAATTTTGTAATGTGTCTATTAAATGACATGCTAGAGCCAAAGATAATACCTACATTTTGCATTGATTCAGTAAAATTAGTGCTGATTCTATCTAAGTTAAAAAGTAACAGAATGTTGTTGCTGTCAACGTCACTCCCCCTATAAATAACATTACTGTTTTTTATGTATTCAAAGACAATGTATACTCGCGGATAAGTCAGTAGTTGATTTTACCATATAATTTCTGCTCAAACAAACTTCGATGCGCCTGAGAAACTGGTGCGAGATTGGAGGAGGCAAGAAGATGAAAAAAAAAAAGTGTCGTATTTTTCAATGGGTGCATAAGGTAGTTCTCATCCACTCATTTGACTTAGTAACACAACTAACTAAGAACCAAGGATGAGCTTGGTTTAAAAGAAAGGTATAATTGAGTGACATCTACATACATGTGAAAATTAATGTTATGTTTTCTAATAATAGTTCCCAATGGAAGCATGTAAAGTGAAAACAGTGAAGTTCCCAGTATTGAGGCTTGATTGACACCATATTTAACTTCTGAGTATAGTGATGGATTACTGTCAGCACATTTCTGTATATACTGGTAACAATTAAGAAGGCAAAGACAGTGCCTATGAGCCCAATGTATCTTTCCTATCTGTGTAATAAAATAGAATGGTATCAAATGTTGTGCTTAAATCTAACAACGTAATTGCTGTGGAATTACCTTCATCAGATATCAGAATATTGTTTACCACATGGGTTTGTGCTGTCGGTACTATGAATGGAGCAGAATCCAGACTGGAATTTCACAGATAAATTGTGATGTTTAAGGTGAGACTGAACCTGTGTGCCAACCACATTTTCAAGTATTGTATACAGAAATAATGGTAAATTTGAAATACAGTGGGGCAAAAAAGTATTTAGTCAGCCATTAATTCTGCAAATTCTCCCACTAAAAAGATGAGAGTGGCCTGTAATTTTCATCATAGGTATACCTCAACTATGAGAGACAAAATGAGAAAAAAAAAATCCAGAAAATCACATTGTCTGATTTTTGAAGAATTTATTTGCAAATTATGGTGGAAAAAAAGTATTTGGTGAATAACAAAAATCCATCTCAATACTTTGTTATATACCCTTTGTTGGCAATGACAGAGGTCAAACGTTTTCTGTAAGTCTTCACAAGGTTTTCACACACTGTTGCTGGTATTTTGGCCCATTCCTCCATGCAGATCTCCTCTAGAGCAGTGGTGTTTTGGGGCTGTTGCTGGACAACATGGACTTTCAACTCCCTCCAAAGATTTTCTATGGGGTTGAGATCTGGAGACTGGCTAGGCCACTCCAGGACCTTGAAATGCTTCTTACGAAGCCACTCCTCCGTTACCCGGGCGGTGTGTTTGGGATCATTGTCATGCTGAAAGACCCAGCCACGTTTCATCTTCAATGCTCTTGCTGATGGAAGGAGGTTTTCACTCAAAATCTGAAGATACATGGCCCCATTCATTCTTTCCTTTACATGGATCAGTCGTCCTGGTCCCTTTGCAGAAAAACAGCCCCAAAGCATGATGTTTCCACCCCCATGCTTTACAGTAGGTATGGTGTTCTTTGGATTGAACTTAGCATTCTTTCTCCTCCAAACACGACGAGTAGAGTTTTTTTCATCTGACCATATGACATTCTCCCAATCCTCTTCTGGATCATCCAAATGCTCTCTAGCAAACTTCAGATGGGCCTGCACATGTACTGGCTTAAGCAGGGGGACACATCTGGCACTGCAGGATTTGAGTCCCTGGCGGCATAGTGTGTTACTGATGGTACCCTTTGTTACTTTGGTCCCAGCTCTCTGCAGGTCATTCACTAGGTCCCCCCGTGTGGTTCTGGGATTTTTGCTCACCGTTCTTGTGATCATTTTGACCCCACGGGGTGAGATCTTACGTGGAGCCCCAGATCAAGGGAGATTATCAGTGGTCTTGTATGTCTTCCATTTTCTAATAATTGCTCCCACAGTTGATTTCTTCATACCAAGCTGCTCACCTATTGCAGATTCAGTCTTCCCAGCCTGGTGCAGGTCTACAATTTTGTTTCTGGTGTCCTTTGACAGCTCTTTGGTCTTGGCCATAGTGGAGTTTGGAGTGTGACTGTTTGAGGTTGTGGACAGGTGTCTTTTATATTGATAACGAGTTCAAACCATTAATACAGGTAACGAATGGAGGACAGAGGAGCCTCTTACAGAAGTAGTTACAGGTCTGTGAGAGCCAGAAATCTTGCTTGTTTGTAGGTGACCAAATACTTATTTTCCACCATAATTTGCGAATAAATTCTTTTAAATCAGACAATGTGATTTTCTGGATTTTTTTTCTCATTATGTCTCTCATAGTTGAGGTATACCTATGATGAAAATTACAGGCCTCTCTCATCTTTTTAAGTGGGAGAACTTGCACAATTGGTGGCTGACTAAATACTTTTTTGCCCCACTGTAGGTATATAATTATTATGGGTATGTGGGCATCATTCTGTAATTTCTGAATAATCTAGAATAGTAGTCCAAGTGGGCTATACAGAGTGATTTTTATAGCTTTTAACACTCTCTATCCATGTAATCTGAAAGGCTTACAGTTTTGTTGCTCTCCATCTACTCTACAGTTTTTGACATTCTAATTTAAGAGCTTGAGTATTCTAATTAAACAATGGTGAATGTCTATGCTCTTTAATCACTTTTATTTTAATGGGAGCTACTGTAGCCAAACTCTCTTTCAAAGTTACATTATAATTGATGTTATATGATCTAAATTATTTTCCACAATTATTCTTGAGCTTCTCAAAATATTTACAAATTTTCATGCAGAGTTACAATCTAGATGTTACAATGTCCTTGTTTCAGTCTTTGAGTGTACTTGTAAAGGCGAAACCAAATCAAACATAATTAAATATTGACCAGAAATAACTTAATTAAGTGGTAAAATATTTAAATTTCAAATCTCAACTCCGTAAGTGGTAATTAAATCAAGTGGTTATGACAATGAGTTGAGCCATTGACAATCTGGCAAAATCCTACTGAGTTTAATAAATAAGTAAAACATTTGCTAAAAGTGTCAGATCCCATATCAATGTACATATTTAAATCCTCAATCAACACTACTTGATAATAATTTACAGCTGCCAATTCAGTCGTGAACAATGAATATGGTACTGGTGGGCTGTAGACAATTTTGCTGGCATCCATTTTAATATCTAATATAAGTGCCTCAAATGATGTAGGGCACTTCCTTGACCAGTATCTCTTGATTTATTAAGATATTTATAACTGTTTGGTGATGCCTCAGCTAAAGGAATTGCCAGGTTTCATGAGAAAAGTCAAATCAGATTTTGCACTTAATTTTACCAAAGGAGCTTTATTTCCAAGAGAGTAATAATAATAATAATCAGTAAGCAGCTTTTTAAACTGCAAGGACATTTGTTATAGGTGTTGTATTTCTGTTTTAATTTGAATTAAATTACTAATACAGGTGCAACTAGTAGGGGATGTGCATGATTCTATTATAATATTTTGCTGTATTACAACAAAACAGGAGAAACACAGTTGTACAATAGTTTACATCTCTTGAGTCCTTCTTTCAGTTACAGATGTTGTCATCTTGTGTTTAGTTTTAACACTCCTCCTGGATTTCATCTATGTGCTGTATGTTCCTCCTGTGTCTTAAAGACTCCTGCTTTGATTATCTGGCAACTCTAAACTGACCTCATAAGTGACAGTGTACTACTGTGGGCTGTTATGGCATCCAAGGTTCCTTCCTGCATTGTGTCCATTGCTATCAGGATATTCTGTCAGTAATGGACAGAGCCGGCTGATAAAATAGATGGATATGTACTTAAACAACCCTTAATCAAACTCAGAATGCTGTAACCTATCAGGGCCCAACACTGGAGGAACACTGAAGTGGAAAACAGTCAACTACAGAAGTGTAATGATTACATGATACATAAGAACTACTGCCAAAAATATTGCCTTAGCCAATATCAACAAGTGTGCTAAATACATTCACCATGCTAATAATATTCTATGGAGCGCCTACTCTAGCACTAGAAAGCCCATGGTTCTTATATTTAGATTTTTTGCTTATGTACATCAATGATGATTATTTTTTTCCACCGGTAATAAGTGGAAATATGAAATGTATAAATTCTTGAAATACACACTTCCATTAAAGTATTTTTGTTTAGTTAGCTGCAACCATGAACACTGCACCCAATTTTGTTTGCACATCTCAATTTAAATTTGAGAGGGAACCTATGAGGTTATGCCTTAAAAGTCTGTTATTTTACCACTACAATGTAAAAGTCTTTTATCTATGGATCCTACAGAATTATTGTCTGCTGGCTGGAAATATCTTTCTAGCATATCATTAAGTAAAGTCATGCTGAGAATAGCAGTAGGGAAACAGTCTGACTGCAGCATGCACTTAAATCTTTCATTTTTCAACATGGATGTGTCTTACCTTGAAAAGCACTAGAAAATTACCCAGCTGAGATTCACTACAATATATATTTAATACATGCAGACAACTGGCAAGGAGCGTCAACAAATGATTAAGTGTAGCTGTGAAGCAGTTTGAAGCTTTTATTTCAATAAGGGTGCTGGATTCAGTATAATGTGAGATTTTTTTATTTTTAAGATCTTTCTGTGAAACACTAAGTATGACTGTAAATTGTGTGTTATGAAGAAAATATATTGTTCGTTGTGTTTGTGATAAATCTTTCTATAATTATAAAACAATGAAAGATGGCTCTCTCCTGACAGAGCAACACTGCTTACACAGAAAATAACATTGAGCTTTATGTATTTGATAGCACATTAACATGGTGCAATATTATTCAATACTTTGGTAGAATATTATGAGTTTTCATTAAATTATGTTTGTAATTGTCATTTACTAGAAGCACTTTTTTGCTTTTTATTTTTTTCTTTTTGTTTGCTGTTAAACTGGTTCCCTTCCTCTGTATAAGCTTTGAAAAGGAGATTTAGTTTAGTTATGGGTTTCTCTGAAATTCTATAAATATTGCTTTTGTGAATTGTGGGAACCACTAAAATTGAATGATGAGAGGATTTATACTATAGTTTGTTATATTTTTAATTTTTTTGTGATGTAATAAAACTTAACACCTCTGAATTATTATCCTCTCTTCTCACCAAGGGTGTGGCATAGATATAGCTTTTACTATACCTTCAATGAGCTTTAAAAAGTATGAAAATGTAACTTTCTTTTAACAGATATCTACAGATGTTTCACAGAAACATTTTGATTTCCTGCTTGCTTATGCAAATTATCCAGGAGCAGACGTCTCACCTTTAGATAAGTTGTGTGCTCGTCCACTGCAAGCAGTGTTCAAAAGATAATTCAATGCAGCCCTAAAGTCAGGTTAGCGGTGCTGAGGGACAAAGAGCAGAACAGCTATTTACATTTGGTTAAAGGTGCCAGAAAACATCTCAATGGAATCCAGCTTACTACATCAAAGAGAGCAAAAGCAAATTAAGACATAAAACCAAGTGAACATTTTTCAGTAAGAAAGCTGCGTTTTTTGCAACTCCTGCCAAAGTCAATTTATTTACTTGTGCAGTTTTATTGAAAGCATAATGCACTTTTTACTGCTGCAAAGAGGACTCAAATTCTTTCTTAAAACAGGCTCTATACAAGGCAAGACATTAAAGATGTATCAATATGTACACAAATTACAAAGATGAAACATTAAAAAAATGTGTCTTTAATAATTACAATCTGGAATTAAATGAGAAGCAAGGGTTTATTCATATGCTGAAGCTATTTACAAGCTTTGACAAGCTAATGGTAGCACAGAAAAGAAAACGATTGTTCCCAACAGTTAACACTTTACATGCAAACTAGTGCACTGCTTGCCCATAAACCATATGCATTTTACCTTTTACCCCAATGGCTCATAACCTTAATATTCCTGATGTGTAAAAGTACCTTCCTGAAGACTCACAGCTCTACCTTATTGAATGGCATAATGAATAAGATATTAGATTTAAAACTGTAAGCAGGGGCATATATAGGGGGTATAAAGAATAGCTGTTGCATAGGAGCCCCCAACTATTAGGGAGTCCCTAGAATGTGAATACAAACAGTTTTAATGTGTTACTTTTTAAAATGCACGAAGACTGGAGAACCAAAAACAAATCTGGCATACATTGTTACCTTCTATATACTCCCACTCCCAATCCCTACACTGCTCCATACGTCTTCCATTGATTGAAACAGTGCTGGAAGTCTCTTGCTTGAGGCTCTTCAGCAGGTTTGCCTTTTCTGTCTTCACTTTATCCATTGAAGAAAAATGTATTCCCTTCAGGTTACTTTTGATTTTCAGGAACAAATAAAAATCACAGGGAGCTAAACTGGGTGAATAGGGAGGATGATCGAGGACAGGAATGTTTTTGTCAGTCAAAAACTGTTTTACGGAAAAAGCATTGTGCATGGTAGCGTTGTCTTGTCTTGTCTCGGTGTTCGCTTTTTTCATCCGACATTGTCGTGGCTACTCGTGTAGCGATTGTTGTGCAAATACTGACTGGGCTATTCACAGGATATACCTAGCCAGTCGGTGGTTTGAGAGGGCATGTAGGAGGGGATATAGTTCTATGATTCACGTCCAGCTGACCTCCAGATGGTTTTCCAGGAAAGCTCCAAGCCCAGTCCGGTTATTTTTGTGTCTCTCCTCGTATATATATATATATATATATATATATATATAAAAGAAAATCCTGGAATGGAAAGCAAATGCAAGGGTACGATACGTGATAATCTCGAAAGACATTTTAAAGACCTGCAAGACCAAGGAGATTTGCCACGGTGCGTCTCGCTGGGACCGTAAACATGAGACTTGGTGCCAAGAGATTGTCCCAGGGCTGTAGCAAAAAGGACAGCGGCTGTACAGGCTTTAAAAAGATCGAAGGGCAGCGCGACAGCAGCTACCCGAACCGAATGCGAGCAGCGTTATACATCCTGCAAGAAAGAATTCAGCCACGCCCGGGGCCAGAAATAAAAGACAGGTATTGCTTTTACAACGTCACGCGAGACCAGGCAGTGAGCCATCATTTAAAACAAGTCAACAGACCTCTAAGCTAGCAGTTGTTGGATTGCTTTTGGCAGGCAAGCATCATGTGCTCTGAGCTCTTAAAACAACGACATGCGACAGGCAGAAAAGGCAGCTAGCAAGCAGCAAAAAGACCGCAAATGATCCAAAGGCATATCCTTAGCATACGTTCAGCCGCAACACGAGCAGTATTATACGTCTGGGAAGAAAGAGATGTAACCACACGCTGGGCAGGAAATAAAGAAACAAGTATTGTTTTTACAAAAGATTTTAAAGTAAAAGTGAAAATAATGCATATGTAACAATTCACAAGAAAATAACAATCTCTTTAAATTGTAGATTGCCTGCCTAAGGTAAAGTCATCCCTGATGAATGGGGACATGGGAATGAGGGGTCCTTTCATCGGATTAGCGCTATTTCAGATGTGGAATGGCAAAATGGGGGAGGCAGCTTGATGAATGAGGTCACCAGGACTTAAAACAAATCCAAATCATATTATGTGCTATCATCTAGTGTGAAATTCTACCCCGTACTTCTAGAATTTTTATTTTTATACTGTATTGAGGATTTATTCTGTTCTATGTATTGTATTGTATTGTATTGACCCCCTTCTTTTGGACACCCAGTGCACGCCCAACCTACCTGGAAAGGGGTCTCTCTTTGAACTGCCTTTCCCTAGGTTTCTTCCATTTTTTCCCTAAAAGGGTTTTTTTTTTGGGGAGTTTTTTCTGGCCTTCTTAGAGGGTCAAGGCTGGGGGGCTGTCAAGAGGCAGGGCCTGTTAAAGCCCATTGTGGCACTTCTTGTGTGATTTTGGACTATACAAAAAATAAATTGTATATTCAGTAAACCAAACACAGGGGTTGGCGAGCAAAGTGAGCAGGGGGCGGAGCCCCCTACTATATTATATATATATATATATATATATATATATATATATATATATATATATATATATATATATTAGGGCTATGAGGCTCAAGCCTTGTGGGTCTTTTTAAAGTTGATTGTTTCATCAATATTCAATAAATGTTGCACATTGATAGAACTATTAAAGAACCATTTAACATGCGCTTTATTTATTGATTGTATATAATTTACTTAGTTTACATTTACACCTGGCATTAACACTAGAATCCCTGAAGCCTACGAAAAAATGTGTAATCCCAGCCCACCTTAAATTCCTTCGCACCTCTCCATCAGCGTCTTTTGTTTTGTAAATGCGTCAATCAGCATAAGCAGCAATAAGCCTGCTATCCCATCCCCTGCCTTGACCGAGCTCAGCTCGGGCAAAAAGTTCTCCCAGCTCAAGGCACTTTATCTGCGTGTGATGTACCTGGAGTTGAACAGGATAAATAATACAATATATCGTTATATGGAATACACGTCTTTCATGTGTGTTCCACAAAGATCTGGGTAAGTGTAGGATGAAAGGAAATGCGAGGCAAGAAATGCTGAACACATACCTAAAGCAGAAACTATTATACTAATAATGATGTGAAGTATGTAATGTGTGAAGACTTTAGTCCAAATATCAAATAAATATGTGGCCCATATTTACAAAACAAAAGACGCTGATGGTAGAGGTGCAAAGGGATTTAAGATGGGCCGGGATTACAAGTGTTTTCGTAGGCTTCATGAATTCTAGTGTTAATGTAGTCAAGTACCTTCCGATCACGTTGTATGTCAATGCAGGCGTAAATGGATATAATTTGCTTTAGCTGCAAATTATCGCCTGTTTCTGGACCACTGTTCTCACTCAACTTTATGCATTGATGTAATTTTTTTAACTCAATGTGTGTTGCAGTCCCATTTCAAGGGCCCTCGCTTCTGGATACAGGATGGTGTGGGGTCAGATCCAGGCAGGGTTTGTTTGACTTTTATCTTTTAATGTTCATACTAAACCCTAACCATACAAACTCTTGACCTTAACTTCCTTTCTAAAACTGCAGTTCTTAAACTCTACTGATGTTATGTCGTAAAATTGCACTGCATTCATGGTGCTGCGGCTCTGCAAATAGCTACCTTGTATTACAGTAGGGGAAGATACTTATCTTGGATGATGATGAATAAATAAATATCATTATTAGGGAACTGAATATAACTAGAATGTTATTACTAGTGAATTGACTAAATTAATACACGTCTAGCATCACACGTTCATTATATGCTAACATACAGATATCTTGCAGTAAGGGGAGGATTACTGAATACAGGAGAGATCTGACATCCAATCACGCTGCCATTCCGTGTCTCACAGCAAGCCCCACAATGTCCCATGCCCTGCAGAGAGGGGAAATTTACTGAATATAGAATAGGTCTGACATTCGAGCCCACATGCATTACTTCCCTTTCCGTCCCTCTTTCTTCCCACAGTCAGAGGTAGTTACCCATGGCTCCTGGTAGCTTTTCTGACCAGCTGAAATATCTAAAAAAAGAAAAGTTGAGAAAGTAGGAATGCAGCTTCAAAAGAGATGCAATGCAAGATGCAATGCATAATATACACTTGTGATGAGTAGAAAGATACCTGTGTGTCTTATTTGTAAAGACAGTGTGGCAGTTGTTGGTTGTTAATTAAAGTGTTACTTTTGGCCCTCAGTGAATTTGACATCTGTGATACAGTACATGTAACCTGCTGCACTGCAGGTCTGTACTTGTGACATTAGTTGAGCTGTAGTTTGTTATAGATATGTACTGTGAAGGACAGCCGGGTCCCATGCCCGGCAGGGACGCCCCTACTGCAACCATTCCGGGGGAGCCAGCATGGGCAGCTCAGTACCTCCCCCGGGATGCTTGGTGGCAGCCTCCCTGGTGGACGATGATTCCCCAACCTGGCGCAAGGCTCCATGGGACATGGAGTCCTCCAGAGCCTGGTTGGGGGCTTGGATGGCCGCCAGGGGGAGCTGCGTGGACTTACCAGCCCGGCTGGTCAATTCCTCAGCCCCACCCGGAAATGCAATTAGGCCCAGGTGACCAAGCACCTGGACTACATCCGGGTGGGGTATAAAAAGGCCAGCCACCACCACTCGGGAGAGCCAGAGTCGGGAGGAGGAGGACTAAGCCTGAGGAGGAGTGGTGGTGCTGAGGTGAAAAGAAGTGTGGTTTGTGTGCAATTTAAGTGCTTGTGGGACTGTGTTGGGCCCGTGGGACACGGGGAAGGCGTGCCCCACGGCTGAAGAGAAATAAAAAGTCTTTTATTTAAGTACGTGCCTCTGCCTGAGTCTGTGCCGGGTCGGGCGCTATATAGCGCCTTTTACAGTACATTATAAAATTGTGCATGCAGTTGCTCAACCTAACTCTTTGTAATATTCCACTACACTTTGCATGCCTTTTTATACCACCCAAACTCAGACTGAGAATATTACAGTTTAGACAACATTCATGTTAGCTTTAGTTTTACAGATGAAACAAACTGAGTTTACACATTCGTTCAGATGATGTTTTGACAAAAATAAAGACCTGTAATATGTGACTGTTTTGAGCTCATGAAATGAGTTTTTTAAATAATGTTTTATTTTGAGAATAAGCATCAAATGCTTAATTTTAGAAAAAAGAAAAATAAGTATACATGAATCCACAAAAAACAGGCTGTTTCATATACAGTATGTACAAAACAACTATATGTTTACATAAAGTTAATACTCTTTACAGTAATCCCTCCTCCATCGCGGGGGTTGCGTTCCAGAGCCACCCGCGAAATAAGAAAATCCGCGAAGTAGAAACCATATGTTTATATGGTTATTTTTATATTGTCATGCTTGGGTCACAGATTTGCGCAGAAACACAGGAGGTTGTAGAGAGACAGGAACGTTATTCAAACACTGCAAACAAACATTTGTCTCTTTTTCAAAAGTTTAAACTGTGCTCCATGACAAGACAGAGATGACAGTTCTGTCTCACAATTAAAAGAATGCAAACATATCTTCCTCTTCAAAGGAGTGCGTGTCAGAGAGAGAAAAGCAAACAAATCAATAGGGCTGTTTGGCTTTTAAGTATGCGAAGCACCGCTGGTACAAAGCTGTTGAAGGCGGCAGCTCACACCCCCTCCGTCAGGAGCAGAGAGAGAGAGAGAGAAAAACAAAGTCAAAAATCAATACGTGCCCTTTGAGCTTTTAAGTATGCGAAGCACCGTGCAGCATGTCGCTTCACGAAGCAGCTGCACACAGAAGGTAGCAATGTGAAGATAATCTTTCAGCATTTTTAGACGAGCGTCCGTATTGTCTAGGTGTGCGAACAGCCCCCCTGCTCACACCCCCTACGTCAGGATCAGAGAAAGTCAGCGCAAGAGAGAGAGAGAGAAAGTAAGTTGGGTAGCTTCTCAGCCATCTGCCAATAGCGTCCCTTGTATGAAATCGACTGGGCAAACCAACTGAGGAAGCATGTACCAGAAATTAAAAGACCCATTGTCCTCAGAAATCCGCGAACCAGCAAAAAATCCGCGATATATATTTAAATATGCTTACATATAAAATCCGCGATAGAGTGAAGCCGCGAAAGGCGAAGCGCGATATAGCGAGGGATCACTGTATATAGATTTCAGATTATGATCATAAAGCAAGATGGCAGCCTAACTGTCCTTTATTTCAGTTTAAAACTTTAAGAAATATACTGTATATCATCAATCGTATTACCAGTTGTATTTTAAAGGAAAATATGGCAGTATTAAATAAATAAAATCTGAATATTTAAGTTTCTAGCAATCCTTTGGGAGACTACTACAAGTTGTATTGAGACTTTTCCTATCTCTTTCTCATCATATCTTTACTGGTACAAAAAAAAATAAAAAAAGTTTACTGAGCTAGATTCTCAGCTCTTTGATTTGGAAAGATCTCTCTCTCACTCAGTAGATGAAAATCATGATGTTGAAATATCAACTGTTAGGGATAAGCCAAATGTACTCTTTTTGCAATAAGAACATTTTCAGATCAATTTCACCAGGGCTTGTTATTATATCTCAGGGGGCCAGCCCAGCAAGTGCTTCAAGCTTCATCTCAATTTGTTACACAATTTGATTTGTAACAGAGTCCGGTGCAATCAGTAATGAACCCAAGCTAATAAATAAATGGTTTTTGAATTATTACTCCAATCTATTTTTATAGGTGCCTATGTCATCATCCACAGTTTGCTCAAATTTTTAATATTTGTTGACCTCGTCCTGCTTTTTAAAGGAGGAAGCCTTGTGTTCGGGTGCACCTGTCACCCGCTATATGAGCTGAAGTAAGCCTGGGTCCTTATGAATAATAGCAAAGCCCCAGGCATCAGTGTATTCTGCCTGAACTAATTTTACCTTGTTGGTAACAGCTTTCTTTACCTCTCTTCCACAAGCTGAATGCAGCCATTTCCTCACATTGTTTAAATCCTAGATTCAACACTGCAATCATCACTCTCAAGGCAAAGACCCTACTTAGTGTCAGAATTTCAGGCCATTATTCCGATTAAAATCAGATATCAAATCCTTTGTTATTCCTAAACTGATCCATTCTAATCAAACTGATTTTATACACTCCCATGTTTATTCAGAAGACAGTTTCATATATTCAATGCAGCACCCTCCTTTTTCTCCTCTGTAGCTTAACTCTCCCTAGAGGCTGAAGAGGCATGAAATTGGTAAATCTGAATATTTCTCAGGTTGGGATTTAGTGCTGCGTTTCTACTCATGATTAAAACATTATACAACCCCTCTTCCAGGTAAGCTGCTCACAAATTAAGATATATAATCTTTTCCTTATTTTATTAAGAAGGGTTGTGGACAAGAAGGGTTCTAAGTAAGCAGTCCTCTGTCTCTTCTTCAGTTTATAGCCATCACTAGTGCCATCGGCTGAAGCCATTGATACATCAAAATGACTTACTCCTACTTCACTACACAATATGGATCATGTCATTATGCTGATGACATACTGTACCTCTGTATCTAGGGAACATGCCTAAGGAACATATTTTAGACCTTTTAGTCCATTAAAATTATATCATGTTAATTGCCTTTTTTTGTGATTTTTTTTTTACCCCATAAATAAACCCAAAATTATTACCCATTGTAATAACTCCTGATGTGAGCCATGCGTGCTGATCTTGGTTCATTCATATTTAATTAGATCTTGGCAAAAGATGAATCTAGAAAGAGCCACACATACATTATGTCTATAGAAATTAAAGTGCTGAAACCTTGTAACATCATCTCCAAAATGCAGGATCAGGTGCACTTTCAACAATATACCTTCTAAGGCTTAGAAAGTGTGAAGCCATGTCAACAAGCCTGACATGTATGAACACCAACTGCTAATTTTAAAAATCAAAAAACAGGAAGAATGATATTGCAGTAAACTACTGGTTGATATTTAAAACAGTTTAATTGATATGATATTGACATGATATTCAGAAACAACCTCTCACTTATTGCAAGTGAAACAAGGAACTGGTCATAAACTTCAGGAAGCAAGAGGAAGGCAACATTCTTATCTACATCAGAGAGGCCACTACAGAATGATAGTGTGCAGCTATATATTTATTGGAATTATCTTCACTGACAGATTGATGTGGGCATGACACATTTTGGCTATAATCAACAAGGCTTATCATTGCCTTTGTTTCCTTAGATGTCTTCAAGTACGCTCATCAACTTGTACAGGCGCAAAGAGCAATTCATACTTATTGGCTGCATAACATTCAGGTATGCCTCCTGCTTAAATAAGGTTTGCAGATCACAGCCGTGGGTGGTAAAGTGGGGATAGAATAGTACGGGCAAACGTCTGTTTCACCACTAAATTTAAAGACATTTAAATTTCCAGGTCATAAGATTACAAAATAGCCACTCATACTAACAGATGCATGGTTGTTTCTTGGTTTGTTTTATATATTTATATGTTTTATATATAAATTAAAGTAACACTTTGAAAACACATAATATCTCAATGTGAAAAAAAATAATGCTGGATATCTATACTGATATGGACTGGGTAATGTGTTAGGAACGAAAGGATGCCACATTGTTTGATGGAAATGAAAATTATCAACCTACAGAGGGCTGAATTCAAAGACACCCCAAAAATCAAAGTGAAAAAATGATGCAGCAGGCTAGTTTTGATGAAACGTCAGGGCATGCTCCTAATGAGACAGATGGTGTCCTGGGGGATCTCCTCCTAGATCTGGACCAGGGCATCACTGAGATCCTGGACAGCCTGAGATGCAACCTGGCAGCGTTGGATGGACCGAAACATAATGTCCCAGAGGTGTTCTATTGGATTTAGGTGAGATGAGCATGGGGGACAGTCAATGGTATCAATTTCTTCATCCTCCAGGAACTGCCTGCATACTCTCGCCACATGAGGCCAGGCATTGTCGTACACCAGGAGGAACCCAGGACCCACTGCACTAGCATAGGGTCTGACAATGGGTCCAAGGATTTCATCCCCATACCTAATGGCAGTCAAGGAGTTATTGTCTAGCCTGTAGAGGTCTGTGTGTCCCTCCACGGATATGCCTCCTCAGATCATCACTGACCCACCACCAAACCGGTCATGCTGAACGATGTTACAGCAGCATAAAGTTCTCCACGGCTCTCCAGACCTTTCACGTCTTACACATGTGCTCAGGGTGAACTTGCTGTCATCTGTGAAAAGCACAGGGCGCCAGTGGTGGACCTGCCAATTCTGATATTCTGTAGGAAATGCCAATCAAGCTCCACGGTGCTGGGCAGTGAGCACAGGGTCCACTAGATAGAGGACGTCGGGCCCTCAGGCTACCCTCATGAAGTCTGTTTCTGATTGTTTGGTCAAAGACATTCACACCAGTGGCCTGCTGGAGGTCATTTCGTAGTATATAATATATTGCATTAAGTATTACATTTTGTGTCCATTGTTGCTATAATGGGAGACATGTAAGTATCAATTTTGATGTAAAAATTAAATAACTTTACAGTAGATTAAAAACTAAAAGTGAATTTTAAAAAGGACATCGCCCTAAATAAAACATTACATAGAAATACATATAAAGCGCAGTTCTCAGTATCCAGTGTAAATCAAATAATGTTTTGTTCCATTCCTAGTTTGCTTTTACATTGATTTTTTCTAGCAATATTTTCAATGCAAATTCCATCTTCCAGTATTTTGAAAACACTTGTGATGTTAGAAAAATTAAAATAAAAAAGTAAAATGAGATGATCCACCTGCAAAAATAAATAAATAAATAAATAAACACTGTCAGCGTACAGTCGTAATCCTTAAGGTTAAACATTTTTTCCTGTGTTAAGTATTTCCAGGTGTTATTGTACATTTCAAGTGAAACAATTATGGAAAGAAGTGAATAATGATCAGTACAAAAAAGAAGAAAATATAAAAACAAAGTTTTGTTTGTAAACAGAAGAAAACTATGAGCACATTTTTCTGTTATCTTGTTGAGAGGCAAGTAAATTTGCTTTGGGCAGAAGTAATCGGCTAGATCTCCAAATCTTATGTGATTCCCTGAATTTATTCATTACAAATACATACATTATTATTCTTTGTAAAAACCAAAGTAATTTGCTGGTTCTTTAAGACAAATTATGTGCAGTGTTAGCCTAGATACTACAAGTAAGAAGCACTAGTGATACTTTGTTGGGTTTCTGTCATTTACTTTTATCTTGTAATTAAGGTCCCATGCAGAGATTCTAAGTGGTTTACATCTAAATAAGAAAATATGTGCTCCAGGTCTCTCAGCTTTTTATTGTACCTGCAGAAGATTTGTAGGCAATTCTTTGCATACTTATGCTACACAATCCACTTTTGCTAACTTAGGGAGGACTGCTTTGTCTCTTCTTTGTGGAATTCATTATTCTCGAATGAGGCTGTCTGTGTAGTTTCATTGAAATATTCTGTTACAGATTGTCTTCCATTCATATGCCCAAAGACCAAAACTGTCCTCTGTGGTTCTTAACCATGTAATTTAGCACTGCATCTTTGTCAAAAGAGGCTCAACATTAGTTATTTGCATAGGTGAAGGTTTTTAACTATTTTCAGGTGGACTATAGATCAGTTCCTAACCTTGAAAAGCTGCAACCTTTTCAGATTGGTGCGTAAGCTTTCAAAGATGAACCTTCAGTTAGTCTATTTACTACCCATTAAAGAAAGCACCAGTATTGAATGTCACCACTGCTTTGATTAACAGTACTCTTGTGAGTTCTGATAATATGAGATAGTTACTTACTGTAGATCTGCAAGCAGTGCATATGTACTAACAACAACAACTTTTATTTATATAGCACATTTTCATACAAATAATGTAGCTCAAAGTGCTTTACATGAGGAAGAAAGAGAAAAAAGACAAAGTAAGAATTAAAGTAAGAGAACACTAATTAACATAGAATAAAAGTCAGGTCCGATGGCCAGGGAGGACAGAAAAAACAATAAAAACTCCAGACTAAGACTAAGAGGCCCATGGTACAAGCAAATCTCCAAAATAATTATCTTTTCTTAAAGAACACAGCCTGGTTGTAGACAGTTGATGTTCAATGTGAATCCATTTGTCAGATTTATACACCTGCAGAAATCCAAACAAATGTTAATGCTAACAGAAATGTATTGTAAACACATTATCCCTACAATATATTGTGTTCCTGAAAGTAGCAATATTAAGATGACTTGATTATATAAGTAGCAAGTTAAATAATACATTAAATAAAGAATTCTTATCTACTACATAGCACCTAGAACAATAACTAGTAGCTTACTACTATTTCAAATGGAAGTATGATTTAAACAGTAACATAAACTCATTGTGCAATTGCAAGCATTGACAAAATAGTGAAAGCACTGCATGTGAAGTAGAAACTTAAAAAAAACAGTTTCCACAACATAATTTCAGAAATGCTTTTGTTTTGGCAAGGGGAAATTATTAGTAATCAGTTTCCACGTAAGCTCTCTTCTATTCACAACAATGATGCACAGTAACATTTTAATTAAAATTCCTCTGTATTGTTGCTATGCATGCCGTTTCTTTTCTACAATATGCCTTCTAAGAGTTGTGCATCTTTAAACAACACATGGAAACTAATGGGTTCAGTAAACAGATGACTGAATCAACCTACTCAGGAAGAATATGAAAGACCATATTAGGTGCTTTACAAGAAAGTAATTCATAAAATGTAAAATATAATGCATGAACACTTATTTGTTCTCACAATGATGAAGAACATGACCCTTATTCCTGTTCCTTACAAATGTTTGGCAATACTATACTAGATTAACTTTTTATTTTTGTCACCTATTCCCTAGCACCTATAATTTAAATTTTAGATAGCTTTATTTAGCATAAGTGTCTTTAAGGACCTGTCTGTCACACTTGGTTGCCAAATGACAAGACACTACAGCATTGCATAGCTTATTTGTACTGTACCTAATATATTGTCATTACATGGGTGTTTAAAGTCAAAGCAGATATTGTTGCTGTTTTAGACAGTTAATTGCAGCCCTCACTTAAAATGCTTTATGAATCATAACACTGTATTTTGTCTAGATTCAATATATAAAATTATGCTGGCTGGATAAATCAGTATAAAATATTTTATGCACCTCATAAAACCACATATTCCTTATAAGGTATTCATCATTGTTATTTGTATAGACATATACCTTCTTTAGATCATGACAATGGAAGCGAAATGTCTAATGTATTCTGAAATGGAACATTATGTCTGTCAGTGAAGATTAATCTGCATTTAAGTCAATTGGAACGAAATGTAAATTTAAAAGCAGCATTATGGAGTGGAAAAAGTAAGACAATTTAAAGTTAATGCTTTACAGTTTTCAAAATTAGTTTGTTCATGTTAAATGTATCAAAAAAGAGATGGAAGCATCAATTCTCAAAAGATTTATAGTGCGCCTTAAGAAAAGTGTACCATCTTCTTGCAAATAAAAGTTTAGACTAAACTGCAGGCTTCTGTTTATGCACTGCTTCTAAAAAATCTTAATAAAGAAATCTATTATTAAATAATAAATAGTCCCACGTCTTAAACTCTACCCCTGAAAACACTGGTAGTAAAGCAGGAAGCGGCTTTGTACACTTTTAAAAATAAAGGTGCCAGCGCAGTTATTCAGAGAGATGCCATAGGGGAACCATGTTTGGTTCCCAAAAGACCTACCTGCATGAAGCTTCTAGAAAGGATATTTAATTATTTAGATCTGTAACAGGCTCCATACAGTAAATAACCAGGAATAGATAGTAACAGATTTGTGAAATATGAATAAGTCATGATTTTAAAAGGACTCTTCCTGCTTACAGTAATACAGGCTAAGTCCAGGTTTTCTTAATATGTTAGTGTCTTCCTAGGTAGCCTACCATACATTAAAGATGTCAGCTGTTTTCTACATATTAGGAAGTTTTTAAAAGCACAATAGAATCAACTTCTTATACTGTACAGAGAGCCTGTCCCAGAATGAAATGGTGCTTTGTCAAGCAAAGGTTCTATGAGGAACCACAGGACTCAATAAAGAACTGTAAAATGCCATTAAAGAACCAGAGCAAACTCCCTCAGCTCATTTAGCCATAAAACATGACTTTTGGATGCTGGAGATAACAAATAATACCTATAGAGAAGCCCACGCAGGCACAGGGAGAATCTGCAACTCCTACACATGTAGTGACTAGATACAAACCCAGCGCCATGAATCTGTAAAACACCAGTGCATACCACTGGGCCTCCCAAGTATTACATTAATTAAAATTAATCCCGTTAAAAACTGAAAAGTGTACATGTATATGGTAAGAGGATCTTATTATGAAAGATAACAAAAAATCACTAACACAAAACTCTCTTTGCATGGAGAGCCTTGCACAAGCTGCCAGGAAATAAAAGAGCTATTTCTCTCATGGCATATGTTAATGGTAGAGACAAACAGAGTTTGACAGTATATAGACCCATGCGGTAAGAGGATACAAGCCATTTAGATTGAGATCTAAGTGAGAAATAGCAGAAACACAGAACCGAAGATGTATCCTTAAGCAATGCAAGAAACCTACTAATACAGTTGAGGAGGAAAACTCCAGAGATAGTACTTTTTTGTGGTCAGTACAGAACATGCAAACTCAGCAAGTCCCTAGGCCATAATTTGACACTTGGAGTCTGTGGTTGGCAGTCAGCAGCACAATCCACTGCTGCACCGTCCTACCATTCATTTGTTCATTCTTAAATATTTTATCATTTTTTGTTTCCACTCTATTATATCTCAGCCATTGTTTCAGCATCTAACAAATGGAAAATAGAATGGTGATGATTTAATAAATAAGCATAGCTTACATTTTTAATTTTAAAGGTTTGGCAGATTACAAATATCTCTAAATGCTCATTTTGAATACCCTGCAATCGGAAAATGAACCTGACCATGCAAAGTGTTACTTTAAAAATACTGATTTATAAGATTTCTTTACTCCTAAGGATTTATATAGCCAAACCAAACTGGATGTACTTTTTGCAAATAAATAATTTAGTTTTGTGGTAAAGAGCATTTTGATTATGTCCACTTAAACTGAATTCACAGCATTATGTAATAAAAGTGGCAGTTAAGAAATTGGGATGTCTGTACAAAGCAAAATAATGGATTGTCAGAAATAAAAAGCATTTTTCAAGTCAGTAACCTCACCTGTAATCCCTTTTGTTAGGCAGAATGGGTGCTTTTCAAAAAAAAAAAATTGTTAAGTGCGGTACTGGGGCATCATCACTGTTTTTTCTGTCCTGTTTAATTTTGTACACCGTAAAATAATTTGTGTGTTTAACTTGGCAGCAAGTATGAAACTCCTGATGCTACTGCCGCATCTTATTTTCTTTAATGGGCCTGTGTGGTCATGCTTAAAGAGTTTATTTATTTATTTATGTACTCATATTTTAAAGAAAGTGAACCACTCAGAATTTAAAGACCGAGCCAAGCTGAAAAATAAAAGTAATAGAGAAGCCCCTTGCTTTAAAATTACTCTACTGTTACGACTTTTTGATATTTATGGCTAGGAAAGGTGTGAAGATGGGCTGATGTTAGGACTAAACTGCTCAATCAAAAATGTTTTCTGCTTTATAAATAACAAACATAAGCAGTGCAAGAAAACAATAAAAAAGTATGTTATATTTGAGGGTGGCACAATGGTGCTACAGCATCCAGTGTTTTGGTTTTATGCCCAGCCGGTGTCTATATAAAGTTTGCCAACCTTCCCATTTTTGTTTGGTTTATTTGAGTTTTTCCTCCAAATATACCAGTTTTCATTTGACATTCCACAGACATGCACACACTCCGTTGTTTGGCCCATGTGAATGTGGGTTTGTATGAGTGTGCCCTGCTGTGGACTGATATATCATTTATGATGGGTACTTACTGTACCCAGTACTGCCAGTAAATGCTTTGACCCTCACAATCTTGAATTAAGCAGACTTGAAGTGTTATTTTATGTTTATACAGTAAATTAGAAGTGCATTTTACCTTTAAAATGATTATATATACAGTATTACCATATGCTGCAGTGGGCTGGTGCCCTGCCAGGGGTTTGTTTCCTGCCTTGCACCCTGTGTTGGCTGGGATTGGCTCCAGCAGACCCCTGTGACCCTGTAGTTAGGATATAGTGGGTTGGATAATGGATGGATAGATGGATATTACCATATGACTGCATGGTAGAAGGAATTCTGTCTCCCTTTTCAAATAAGTGACACACATATTCAACCTGAAATATCCATGCTATTAATATGAAAATGTTTTATTTGTGAAAAAGTGAACAACTGTAAATGAAGTGGAAAGAAGACAAGCAGAAAAAGAACAAAAGGAATTATCACAGCATCCTTTAAAACAGGTGCGCAAATTTGAACAGTGGCACTATACGATTTTTACATAACATTATCAATAAGCTTAACAATTTGTGTGAGAGAGCACACTTACCTTTTTAAGATAATGATAGTGCCACAATGATCCACTACACTACACTAAGAGAACCTCATGCCAGTGATAAGCATACATATTGTCAAAACTTAGAGATGCTGTACAACATCCGGGCCTAAATAAATTTAAGAAGTCATTAATTCCACTCAAAAGATTTACTAGGAGAATGCCAGCCATATGATTTTGACTTGAAGCTGCAACACAGTTGAATCATACAGAAAGGTTGAAAAAAAGGGAGAAAATGAACCTTAAGAGTTTTGGAATGGCCTGCTCAAAACACAAACCTAACTGCCAATTTCAGAGTTTAAACAATTCAGCAAAGAAAACTTGGATACTATTCATTTTCAGGATTGTCAGAGGCTGAATCAGCAGCTAAAAGTAATCTCTGATTTGCAATTTGTGCTATTAAATGTGACTTAGCAGTGTTTTAGTACAAAGGAAATGGACTGTTCAGTTTTAAATAACTGTCTTTAATGAATGAAGGAAATCTGCTTCAGTAATTTTTGTTATTTGTTTATTTATGATCTTTTTATCTCTCTTTTCATAAATATTGTTTGACCATTTGATAACATTCACTAAAAAAATGCAGTAGTAAAAAAAAACAATATTTATGTGCCAAAAACTTTTTTTTTCCTGCAATTTAAACTGGTTATGATCTCAAAGCTACAATTTCACTGGCCAGAGTGGTGAACGTCAGGCCCTAATTAATGATGCCTGCTAAATGCTAAAAGAGCTTGCATCTGGATGGAGAGAAATGACTTCCACAAACCCAATTAACTTTCATTTTGTATCAAAACATAAGTAAAAAGTATTACCGAGTTTGGGGAGTTAAGATAAATTAACCATCAGTCTTTATATGCAGGTACTTGATAACTTCAGCTGAAGTAGAGTATATTAAGTATAAATAAAGAGAAAAGCAAGATTCATTAAAATAGTAATAGCTTCCTCTGTTCTCCTGGGATATTTTCAAATTGTATGAAAAAAATATCCAGCATATAATGCTGTGCCAGCAAAGTTTAAAAATTCATTTTAGTGGCAGATGTGTTTAAATAAATCAAGTCTCATTTGAAGCTCAAATAAAGTTGAGAAGGAAGGTTTCAGTTTTCCCATGTTGCACTTAGCCACCATAAACTAGAGACTGCAAAGCAGTGTGAAGGGAGCACCATGGCAACCGAAAGGTCTGTTTGACTGTCTAAAAGTAGAAAAAGTTAAATCCATCATTAATTGTTAGTTAGAGTACTTCCGCAGAGGTAGATTTATATCATTTTAAATTTAGAATACAAACTATTAGTAGTATATCTTGAAAAATTTGTAATGTCTGCTTATCAGAAGAAAGCAATCTATTCAATATATGGTTGTTCTGTAGTAATAAAAGGTGATACATAACAGAAATACTTTTGCATAGACAAATGAGGCAAACTCCTCACAACAAATCTTATTAACCATGCTTCACAGCTACAGTATCAGTATTGGGTTCATTTATTGTGGAGTGGTGCTGCAATGAGTCACAGCTTTTCCCTAAAAGGATTCCAGCAGATTTGTCAAATCTTTTTGTATGCACTACTCTAATGACTATTTTGTAGTGCGTAGAATATGCATACAGGTAAAACATGTTGATTATGCAATCTCTAGGCATACAATCATAAGAAATGTTCAACTGAAAATATCTTTTACACCTTACCCTTTGCCATGCCCATAACTCTCTTGTCTAATGTTGTTTGATTAAGCTGACTCCTTGGCCATGACCTGAACCTGTTTTTGTCAACTGAATATATTACAATTCATGTTATGAGCTCCTGGTACGTTTTCTCACTGTTTCAGCTCTAGTTACAGCTTTCTATATGTTTATAGTTATTTCTTTATTTGAATCAGTATTTTATTTTGTACTTCTGATTTTTTCCTCCTGTTTTTGTGGGTTTAATCTAATCCATGATTTTGTTTTTTGGCAGGCAGTATGCATAAGCTTGCTGCTTCCAGATGTGTGTTGTCCAACTCAGAATCAAGTAACCAAAAAAGGGGTGCGAATGTTGCCATATGTGGCGTAATTTCGCTATTCGTAGGGAAATTTTAAACTTGTAGCGGTGTATCGGCAGCAAAAAATATAGGAATAAATTTTATTAGGGTTTCAAAAAAACATTAGGGGGTGTGCGATTAAAACTGTTATGAAAACTCGGAGTCGCAAATACTTAAAGGTTGAGAAACGCTGCCTTAACCAGTGCCACTGAAGTCCACTCCTGTCCACCTCTTTCCTGGCATGTTTAACCCTTTGCACAGCTGACTGAGGGGTGTGCAACAGGGAGCAGGGCAGAAGCTGACTCTGAATCTTACTAATGTGACAGTGCCTTTCAGTCCATTGAGTGTGTTTAGTTAACCGATGCTCCCTGTTTCTCAACCCATATTGGACCCCCTGCATGCAAAATTGTGATAATCCTTAATTTTCATTACTGCTAACACGCATTAATATATACTTAGAAACTCATCATTTTTAAAAATCCTAGTCAAATAGGTAGTGTTGTTGCCTAATGAAACTGGGTCTAGTACTCCAAGCCAGCTCATATGCTCCTGTGTGCTGTATACATTTAAATCATAAGATATACTTAATATGTTGCCACAGATGGCAGAATGTTTATATTAGTATGTATGTACCTTGGCTCTCATTTCATATAATCTGCTATAATATTTTTATCAACATTTCTATTGATAGTGAATCGTGTTTATTTTTAATATCTTATTTCAGTCCTTCAGTTCTGTGTTTTATCATTTATACATGTATTATATATGCATAAAATTAAATACAAGCTGACAAAGTTATGTGTGTCATTTTCATTTTGTCTTTTGAACTTGATTATAGAGGATCCAATGTGTCATTTACAGCTTATGCAAAAACGCCAGAAAAATGTACATTTATACAATATGAAAGTAAAGCACACAGTCTTTGGTTCTTCAATCATTTCTGTATTTCCCTGCTGTGGTCTTCTCAAATTGTGAACACTCAATAATTTTTAAAAGCTTTAAAATGACAGTTTCTTGCAACCTGTATATTTTATTGCCAGTTGTCACTTTTCAAAAGCCAATAGTGGAAATAATAAATATAATAATTACCAATGAAATATGAAATTTTTAACATTTTGCTTAACTACTATCCATTAGGTCAAAAAGCTTATCTCCTACTTTCTCTCTCTCTCTCTCTCTCTCTCTGTATAATAAATAAAAGTAACGTGTGAGAAATAAGATCCTAGCATCTAAAAACATAATTTGTGGCAGGTTGTCCAATATTTTACTGACAGTTCCCTGTAGTTGTCAGTTTGAGATGCACTGGGGGCTTCTCCATACCATGTCTCTCCCCAATTCCCTAATGAAGCATTAGAAATTACTATTTGGATCCATGCTTTCCATTTTCAATAGAGACCAGTTAACAAGCAGTTAAGGTTGCATGCTCTTAAAATCCTACCCTCCTATTTGGAGGTGCACAGATGACAGAAGCCATAATACCTAATCCAATAAGTGCAGTTTTCTGTATGGCAGAAGTGGTCCTGGGGGATAGAAATCAGTATTTCCTGAGGGGTTATATTGAGGTAGTGGACAACAGATTATTGCTAATATGGAAGGCTGGTCAAAAATTCGAGAAAAAGATAAAACAACATCAAACCATTTGGAGGTATATACCCTGAAAAGGCAACGAGAGAAAGGCCACCAGAGATCTACAATATACAAAATGTATAACTCTTACAGTGGTAATTGTCTTTTAAGCAGACTTCATGCCTATTTAAGATCCAAACAATATGCATACAATGGACAAGACATTATTTCACAACTTGAAATGAATTTCAGATATCCATCTTTTTTTCCAACCTGCTTGCCAGTTCAAGGTCATAGGCCACACTTATTCATACATGTTCTCATACTGGGCCAAATTAAAATCAATTTAACTTGAATGTCATTTGGATGTGGGAGGTGAGCGCAAACCTTCCAGAGAAAATCATACTCCAATGAAGGAAGAATGTGCAAACTCCTCAAGAGACTGTAACAAGGCTGGAATTTGAAGACAGTTACCTGGAGTTAGGATGTGCCTCCAGGTCTTACACATATAAAGATATATGGTTACAGTGCAATGCATGTTTAAAGAATAAGAAGAAAGAATCATTGACATTTATCAAACATCTGAGCAAAAATTATAGTACCTGCAGTCCACGGAAGGTGGGATGAAAATGTGTAGTACATGGAGGAATATCCTAGCTAACGTGGAGAATGTGCAAACTCCACTCAAAAATCAACTGAGCTAGTACTGTATGTTGACTCAGTCTCCTGAAGCTGTGAGGCGGCAGCACTGTGCTGTTAGATACTTAGAATGAATTTCAAGATATTTAAAAGTGCAGTTAAACATATCTATACAGTGTAATTTAGGTGACCATTAAGTCTACAAATGTTGTTTCTCTAGTGAGATTGTGGGTCATTACAGCACTTGTTTTTTCTCATTATCCTATTCTCTTATATGACTACCGGGAATCCATTTCAACCGGCTTACTCAAGACTCCCATTACCCACTGTGCAAAAAACACAGGGTAGTTTTCTGAAGTGCAAGTTCAGCATTTTATCTGGACTGATTTTAGTGGAATTTTCTAAACCTATATACACTCACTACAAAGTCTTTCATCTTCAAGAGTTAAGAGGTTGAGTTCCCTTGGTGGCCAGTAATGCACATATTGCTTTTTCAGTAGATTTGCCTTCTCAGTAGCAGGGTTACTAATTCTCCAAATGTAGGGCTACTGGAGTATTGTAATCCAAGAAGGTGCTGCAACTGTGAATGAAAATAAAAGAAAGAATGATCTTATATATGATTACCTGCAGACAAAACAAGATGATTGGTTTAATTTCAGCAATACCTTTTTACCTTGGCAGCTGCTAATTATCACATAATTACACATGCCATATTACCCTTATCTCAATAAATGACAATTGCATTGCATTATTTATAGCTTCTTTATTTCTCACACCTCATATAGTAAATGATTAACCTGTGTTTTTCTACTGTCAATAGCTCACATTGCTTTTTTTCTATTTCATAAATATCTTAGTGTCATCCTCTACCTTTAAATACAAATAACTGAAAATGTATGCATTCTTTTTAATATAAAATGTAAATTACATCCATGCAATACATTAATTGACATTATCTACATTACACAAATCACAAAATAAAAGAAACACTGCACTGGATCAGCATTCTGAAAGCACTGGATCTTGTAGACACAACTATAAACTTGACTTTTTCCAGCTGAAGTGATGAATGTTGAAATGGATATTATGAAGTCATCACATAGGTGAGTTATAGAGAGGTCTCCATAGACAAGGTTAAGTCACAGGTAACTCCTAAGTGTCCTTCTTCAGGATGTGATTTAATACAGAGAATGTTTTCTCTTTCATAACATTGTATATTCAGCATGTCAGCATAATAGTACCAGCAACACTCTTGTGCATACAATTAATTTGTCATATGTTTATCCAAAATCAGGAAATGACAACACGAAATTACCCCTGGTGGTGAACATAAGTTTAATAATGTTTTAGAATTTGCACGAATTAGAAGTTTAGAGCTTGATATGTTGCAGTTTTCACCAAATAAATGAAATATAAGGTATTGTTGCTTGGTATTTTCTTCACCATGTCATCACCTAATTACATGCTATTTATAGTTAAACTTGGCTTACACTGAACCATTAGGGAGTGGTTTTCAAAAATAGCTTATGACTCTTTTAATGATGGTCAAATGTCATGACCTGTGTAACAATCAGAAGTCTTGTCCAGCTAATTATTTTGCTGCACTATGTTTCATAAGGACTTGGTTCAATTTGTAATTTGCATCCTCTTGAGAGAGAAAAAAGTAATGAATTCTGAAACACTTTCTTCACTACATATTCTTCTAGCAGCATGGCTCTTCAACCAAATTAGCCTACATCACTAAGGGGCCTCTAAAATAGCATCACTTTTGCCCTAAAACTGAAAAAGGAAGAAAAAGAAATATTGTTTATATGTCTATTTACTAAGGTTATTATTGAAAATAGCATTGTTTTGCACTTTTATTACATACATTACAAAAAGTGACAACACATTAAAAATACACACATCTTTACAATGATCTAGAAATAATTTGTTAAAGGATTTAAGTAATTCTTATTAGCTGCCAAAATGCAAAATAAAAGGCTGTTCACAAAACAGAGAATGGACTTGTACAGGCGTAAATGCCAGGGAAGCATCTTCACCTTATTGGCATGAGAAAACAGGAAAAAAAAATCATTCAAACTCGCCAAGCTGGATCACACCAGCCAGATGGCTGATAAAATCTTATCACACACTTCAGTTGAAGCCTTTTTCCTCATTAGAAAAATGTGGAAAAACACATTAAGCACACTAACTTAAGGAGTTTGTGAAGAAGTAATCTTTTTCTGTTTTTTCAACCTATTTCTTACACTATAATGTATCAAGCTATATCTTCATTTTTATAAATATTTTGGTTAACGGGTCATGTGAGCCGGAGTCTATATTAGCAGCACTGAGTGCAAGGTTGAAACCTTACCTGAATGGGGCAACAATCTGTTATTAGGCAAAATCACACTGATGCACATTCTCACACTCACTAATACTGATCATTAATTAGTGTCTTTTCTGAAATCATTTCTTTTGTTGTTGTGAACCTTTAACCTTTACCATCATATTGAGGAAAAAAACTGTTTAAAAACCCTTTTCAATTTGGTCACATAATAGTAAAAACAGCAAAAAAAATTATTTTAGTAACTCAAGCTACATATCTATTTCCAAATGTTATGTTATAAGGCTAAGATTTATAACATAAAATTTGTTGCTATGCTGGTGTGATGTGCTGATAACCTGTCAGAGTCAACTTAAACTCAATTTTAATGGAGTTGTGATGCCCATACTCTTGTTTTTTAACTGGTGGCATTTTGCACTGGTATCAGTATTTGTGCTGCCTAATACAGGCTATAATCTGATATATATATATATATATATATATATATATATATATATATATATATATATATATTGTCAGATGAATGAGTCGGAGACATCACAAAGGTTTGGGGCAGCCACCCGTATAATATGCTCGGCTGCAAATTGCTCTTTTTATAACAAGAAGTGTATAGATCAGAGTCCAAAACAGAACTGCCTGTACTGAGGCAAGATGGCAGTTTTAAAGGCCCAGAAGGGAAATGACGTCCTCGTTGCAGGAAGTGGAAGTGGTATCCTGGTGTCCGGAAGTGACGTCATCTTCAGGGCCGTCCAGAGGCGGGATTTCCCGGGACAGGTCTGCAAGGGACTGAGAGAGATAGTCAGTACACTCCGCCGCCCCCTAGCCTGGCGTACAATTACAAGTGTCTAGGCCCTTCAGCTGTTTCCATGCGCACGTGTGTGACAATATATATATTGTGGCGGCACGGTGGCACAGTGGTAGCGCTGCTGCCTCGCAGTTAGGAGACCTGGGTTCGCTTCCTGGGTCCTCCCTGTGTGGAGTTTGCATGTTCTCCCCGTGTCTGCGTGGGTTTCCTCCGGGCACTCCAGTTTCCTCCCACAGTCCAAAGACATGCAGGTTAGGTGGATTGGCGATTCTAAATTGGCCCTAGTGTGTGCTTGGTGTGGGGGTGTGTTTGTGTGTGTCCCGTGGTGGGTTGGCACCCTGCCCAGGATTAGTTCCTGCCTTGTGCCCTGTGTTGGCTGGGATTGGCTCCAGCAGACCCCCGTGACCCTGTGTTCAGATTCAGCGGGTTGGAAAATGGATGGATGGATGGATATATATATTGTCACACACATGCACATGGGAGGCAGCTAAAGGGCTTGAGTAAGGGCAGTTCCGAGTCATACCGGGATGTGGCAGAGTGCACTGACTCTTTTTCTCCTTTTCCTGTAGACCATTCACGGAAGATTCCACCTGGCCCTCTTGATGTCACTTCTGGGACCAAGCCTATGGAAAGAGACCTTTCTGGCTCCGGCCCCTGTGATGTCACGTCCGGGCTCGATCCTATGGCTGAAGACCTTCATGAGCCCGACCTCTTTGATCTCACTCCTGTCTTCCCCTTTAAAAGCCTCCACCTTTTCCCTATTCCCTCAGTTCTGTTTTGGACTTGGTTTTGTGCACATCAGTGCTGCATACACTTTACGACTTTGCAGCCAGTGAAAAGCCACAGGGATGTACAGCTCCCCAAACCCAAACACAGACAGGCACAGAAGACACAGAAGTGCAAAAGCAAAACACTGTTGTTTATTTCTTTTCTCTTGGGTGAAACATCTTCCCCATTCCCTACAAGTACAACACAGTCCCACAATACTGCTCAAACCCTTTTCTTTTTCTTTCTTTCTTTCTTTCTTTCTTTCTTTCTTTCTTTCTTTCTTTCTTTCTTTCTTTCTTTCTTTCTTTCTTTCTTTCTTTCTCTCTATTTTTCTCTTCTCTACGCAAGCTTTGTCCTCCACCTCCCAACTCTGGCTCCTCGAGTTGTAGCAGCTGTCCCCTTTTATAGAGTACCCGGAAGTGCTCCAGGTGTTACATGATCTCCTTCCGGCTGCATTTCCGGGTGTGATGGCAGCCCTGCCAAGGAGGGCTCAGCCATTCTCCATACACCCCCTGGCAGTGGCCATGGGCCACAGCAGGGTTGAGCTTCCCTGCTCCGTGGCACTGTAGCAAGCCGGGGGGATGCCCTCTGTTGTACATTCCCCCAGTCTTTACCCCCCCTCTACTGGCTGTGTAAGAATCCTGGCTGCCTCTTACTACCCATCCATCCATACATTTTCCAACCCGCTGAATCCGAACACAGGGTCACGGGGGTCTGCTGGAGCCAATCCCAGCCAACACAGGGCACAAGGCAGGAAACAATCCTGGGCAGGGTGCCAACCCACCGCAGGACACACACAAACACACCCACACACCAAGCACACACTAGGGCCAATTTAGAATCACCAATCCACCTAACCTGCATGTCTTTGGACTGTGGGAGGAAACCGGAGCGCCCGGAGGAAACCCACGCAGACACGGGGAGAACATGCAAACTCCACGCAGGGAGGACCCGGGAAGCGAACCCAGGTCCCCAGATCACCCAACTGCGAGGCAGCAGCGCTACCCACTGCGCCACCGTGCCGCCCGCCTCTTACTATATATATATTATATATACATTGAAATCTTATTATTAGCATGGCTAGAAAGCACAGCCAGCAACTTAAATCTGGTAAAGAAGCAGTGTCATTCATCTGGCCTTTCCACAAAATAGAGAATAAATGGTGACCCTGCTGTACTGAGTTGGTTAAACATTTTTTTATGTCTGTTCTGCAAAGACACTCACTTTTGTATGTACCAGTTCTGAGTCATCGGCATATTTAAGGGTGTGCTTGAATCTGTGTATAAGCATTCAAACATGAACAAAAAGTACACCAGAGGTCTCAGCACTCTACCCTGTAAAGTACCTGTGTTGAAGACCAGTGTGGAGAAGGTGATGCTGTCAATTCACATATGATGGGATCTGTCAAGTAGGAAATTTAAGGATCCAGATGGTGCAGATGGTGGCACAAAGTCCCAAGTCTATAAATAATTAGCTTTGATGTTACTACAGAATTAAACAGAGGTGAGCAGCTGCATTCACATAACTTGACTGCTCTAGGAAGAAGTTAGAACATCTACCCCCAATTTTAAACAAGATCTGACACTTATATTCATAAATCTGTGCACTACTGATGCACAACTCCAAATTGTTAATTGACTTATTAGACATAGTGTCACACACGTGTGAATAGGAGGCAGCTGAAGGGCTTGGAGAATAATGGCAACACATCTGCCCAGGGGGTGGTGGGGTGCACTAACGCTCTTTCTAAGTTCCCTGCAGACCTTTCCCGGGAAATCCCACCAGGAGCCACTGCCTCGATTCTTCCGGTCCCGGCCCCGAGGACGATATCACTTCCGGCCCCAGCCCCAAGGACGACATCACTTACCCCAGACTTCCTATAAAGCCTCATTCCCTTCCACTGGAATTCAGTTCTGTTTTGGACTCTGTCTTGTAAACATTACTCGTTACCAAACCTTTTACTTTTGCAGCCAGGAACACATTATACGGGTGGCTGCTACAAACCTTTAACGTGTCTCGGGTCTCTTCTTGTCACAATAGGTACAAAAGGACTACCATTTAACATTGCATTCTCCTGAGCTCTGTAAGATGCTGCTGGATTGGGTGCCACCATATTTTATTTTTTGGCTATTCTTAATTTACTATAGATATGGAAATGAAATGGTCACCTGCAAGATTGGCAGGTCAAAAATCACTGACAACAACATCTTTAAACTTCGTCATTTCAAAATTCATAAAAACAGTTACACTTTGTAGGGAGATTGCTCCAAATACAGTAACAGATGTGTCATTGTTACAGCTAATGCACCACTTTAGCATCTATGGAGACACTTGTGAGGTCGTATGCTCCTTTTAGAAGACTGAGATCTGCTGATGAATGGTATCTGGTGATGGTATTAAATATCAGTCCAGACTCTTTATCTGTAGCTCCTGGCTGGTGGGGTGAGCTGCCTACCTCCATTCAAAACTCTGACTTCCTCAATGAGTCCAAGAAGTGTTTGAAAACTCTCTTGTTTGGTAAATTTCTAAGTGATTGTTGTTATATTATGTAACTCAGGGAATAGTAACAAGTTTATACTCCGTTTTGAGTTTTTAACTTATGGAAATACATTTTGTAGACTTGTCCTGTAATACCCAAACAGTGCCCAGACGGATGTTACTCGATTATGTTGAGCTCTTTTGCAAATTGCTTTGGATCAAAGTGTCAGCTAAGCACATAAATGTAAATGCCTCCTTGACCACATGTCAACTCTATGGTTCTGCCAACTGTGTTTAACGCTGCTTCTTTCAAACCCCAATCCATACTCTCCTGCACATTGAGTGGGAGTGTGACATACAGTACACTTGTGTTTCACATCTATGTAAACTATTGATCCACATGATGATCAGTACCATGTGAAAGCCTCACAAAAGGATTGTGATACAAGATAGAATCGTAAGTGCTTTATTATACAGTAACTGTTTCCTAAGCGCTAAGCAAGACTACTGTTATAGCCAAAATTGCAACTCTCTTCTGTAGCTCATAGATTTTTCCAGAAGGGTAGAGATATTACATTATGCCACAAATTATACATATTAGATAATGTTTAAATAGCTAAGATGTTTAGATGTATAAAATGAAGTGATATCAGAAATTAAGATTGCTTTAACTCTAACTCATTGGCTGCAAGCCAGTGTGGCAAGCAACCTTTGTGCTGTTTCACTGTAACGTGGCAACTTTAATGTGTTTTATGGGAGATGAGAAAATATTGCCCACTAAAAGCAAACATTGCACATGCTAAACACTTGCAAAGGTACACAGTAAAATCAACAGCTGGCATGTTGTTATATTGTTGCTTGTTCCTAGACTGATGGTGGGAACTGTATTGTTTTATGTAACATCTTTTATATTAAATTTGTAGTGCTTGAATTCATAGGAAGCACTACACTTCTGTTCTGAGCTATAGCTAGACTGACTACAACTAAAATGACTCTCCTTCATTACTGTATTCAAAATGATAGAATATTGGAAGCATCTGCATCCAGTTACCTTGTTGATCAAATGTTTAGTCATGGAGGGGTGATAATGTTCACAAATAAGTGATAACATTTTGTCAGACTTAATTTTCTGGAAGTGCAATGCATTGTACATAATGGGGGATTTTTAAAATATTTGAAGAAGTTATTTTTAAATAAGAGTTGATTATGCTGCTGCATTACTCCGAGTTGGCATAAGACTTTCAAAACTTATTTTATTTAAAAACAGGGTGTTTCAGGCACATTGCATTTATCAAGAAACTGGAAAATTGGTTAGATAAAAGCCAATTACTTTAAATTAAACCAATTATTCATATACCAATCTCTATTATTTCTTATAATAATACTTTTCTCTGACAAAGTCTATTCCTGGCGTATATATTATTATACATTAGACATTATAATACTAAGATTAAATGCAGATAGTGGTGAAAATGTAAGCACTTTTTTAACTCAAGTCTTTTCATTTGTGACTTCAGTTGCCTGAATAAAACCAGTGACTCGATTTGACACACAACTGTATTTATCAATAGCACCTGATGACCCCGACTGTCATGGCTCACTGACTCAATATCTTACTTGTGTTTCTGAATGGATGAGTAATAATGTTCTCAAACTAAATAAGGATAAAACAGGAATCTTAGTTGTTGGGGAAAATGGATATAGTGAGGGTATTAGAAATAAATTTGATCCATTAGGCTTAAAAGTCTAAAAGAAGTAAAGAATTTAGGGGTAACTATTGACTCTGACCTAAATTTTAAATCGTATATTAATCATATTACCAGGACAGCATTTTTTCACTTAAGGAATATAGCAAAAGTTAGATTCCTTATAACTGCAAGATGCTGAAAAATTAGTCCATGCTTTCGTTTTTAGTCAACTAGATTACTGTAACAAACTCCTAACAGGACTACCCAAGAAAGACATCAGTCGGTTGCAACTAGTGCAGAATACAGCTGCTAGAAACTTAACTAGGAAAAGAAAAGCTGAGGACATATCTTCAATATTGATGTAGTTACATTGGTTACCTGTGCCATTCAGAATTGACTTTAAAATACTATTTATGGTTTACAAAGCCTTTAATAATCTCACTTTGTCCTATATTTTGGAATGCCTGTCACCTTACACTCCAGATCGTAACCTTAAATCTTCAAATGTGGGTCTGCTTATAATTCCAAAAGCTAAACTTTATAGAAGTGGTGAGGCAGCCTTTTGCTGTTATGCAACTAAAATCTGGAATAGTTTACTGATTGAAATTCGCCAAGCCAATGCGGTGGACCACTTTAAAGAATTGCTAAAAACCCATTATTTTAACATGGCTTTCTCATAGCTACATTTTAGTGTACCCCTGATAAACCATATATGCATTGAATTATCATTTTCATCAAGGCTTCGAAATCCATACTAATCCTTACTTTTCTCTGTTGTTCTTTTTCCGTTTTTTCTGTGGGGGCGATCTGCACCACCACCACCTGATCAAGGCATCTTGCAGTCCCTGCGTTGATGGATTGCAGGCAGTACCCCAGATGTCCATATGACCATGATCATCAAATTCTTTTACATGAAGCCTGAAAACCATGAGGACTGATTTAGATCATTTATGTTAGGTAGAGTACCCAGTGGGGACTGGGTTGTCTCATGGCCTTGAAAACCCTACAGGTTTTTTTTCTCCAGCCCATCTAGAATTTTATTTTTGTTTTTTCTGTCCCACCCCCCACCATTGGGCCTTACTTTATTCTTTGTTATTTAGCATTGTCTAATGTTATTTTTGTATTTTGTAAACTTTTCTTTCTTCATCTTGTAAAGCACTTTGAGTAACACCATTTGTAGGAAATGTGCTATATACTGTAAATAAATGTTGTTGTTGACTTACATGATTAAATCATGTGACTGAGTTGGACTTGTTTGAATGTAATCAACTTAAAACTTGAAGCTTACTTGAGACTGTATGTAATATGTGTATATGTGCATATGTAAGACTTAGTCCCATCTCTGGCATTAAATGCTGAGCTCTCAGACTACACACAGTAGTCTGACATACAGTAGTAGTTTTTATTATCTATGTGTTCCAGGTGTTATGAGTATTTTTTTTAGCCTGCATATTCAGTTTTGATTTTTGTCCTACAATCAAGAACAAAGACACCTGGCGCCTCATGTATAAACGGTGCGTACGCATAAAAATGTTGCGTACAAACGTTTCCACACTCAAATCGCTATGTATAAAACCTAAATTTGGCGTAAAGCCACGCACATTTTCACAGTAGCTCCAACCCTGGCGTACGCACATTCTCCGCTCGGTTTTGCAAACTGGCGGCACCCAGCGTCAAAGCAGTGCTACTGTTCCTGTGTGGTTACCCTTTCTTTTTTAGATCCACATCCCTGACGCAGCTTTATCATATACACTGAAACTAACTGCATATTGTTTATTAGTTTAAGGCATCTGATTGTAATTAACTTGTAACAATATAAAGGTCCAGGGAATAGCCAAAGTATTCAAAATACCATAGCTGCTTTATCATTGTTACTCTCACTGCACCTTGGCTTTCTAAGCTTACAGATGGCTTAACGTCTATTACAGAGCTGATTGTGTGGTGATTGGGTATTTGGAGAAAGAAATGTAAGGATAGGAATTGGGGGTTAGTACGTTTGAAAGAGACAGTACTGCTCCAATAAAGTATTTCATTAAAGGTCACGCATGGCGCAGCAAGCATCTTGCGTGAGACATGAACAATCACTGCGCCACCATGTTCTCATGTTTAATAACATGCTTTAACTCTTATCATCATGAAAATGATATCATGTATACATCTCAGTATTTTAATTATTCAGAGAGCTGTAATATTACGAATGTAATGGATTCTGTGTCCTGTCAGAGGAAGAGAAAGCCGGGAAGCACGTAGTGATTCACACACATAGAGCACGTAGAAGATCAAATACAAAACAAAGCATTTAACGTGCTACTTCAGTTACGATGTGTGATGGACAGCTGGCGTTTCAGTCTGGTCGGGACGTCCCTGAACAGAAAAAAGGAAGAAGAGCAGGCTTTTCAGGACACTGCGTCCCCCGGGACGCTAGGTGGCAGCTCCTCTGGACGGAAATGGTTCCCCGGATTCCCTCAGGGCATCATGGGACATGGAGTCCGTTTCCTCAGCCCTGTTAGGTGCCGTGGGTGCCGCCAGGGGGAGCTCACAAGCAACCTGGGGACTCCTATTGTTGTTACGACCCAGAAGTACTTCGGAGGCACGAGGACGGAAGCCCACAAGTACTTCCGGGCTACTTGAAGGATGATGTGGTGTTTGACCCGGAGAAGGAATACTTCCGGTTCATGGACTATTTAAAGGACTGGTCAAAACCCAGCAAGGACAGCCGGAGTTGGGAGGTTGGGTGACTAAGCTGCTGGGAGTGGAGGATTGATTTATTGTATTGATTATTCTTTACTGCGGTGGATTGGCACCCTGCCCAGGACTGGTTCCTGCCTTGTGCCCTGTGTTGGCTGGGATTGGCTCCAGCAGACCCCCGTGACCCTGTGTTCGGATTCAGCGGGTTGGAAAATGGATGGATGGATGGATTATTCTTTATTATTATTGTTATTGGTGAATTGTGGAGTGTGTGGTGCTTTGTGCACTTCATTTGAAGAGAATTATTAAAGATTCTTCTTGGTGCTTTTTATAAGTGTGTCTTGGACGTCTGTCTGGTGGGTTTAGCGGGGCAACAGCGCCTCTAGCGTCCACAGATGGGGTTTGAGAAACTAGTAAAATAAACGATTTTAAGATGAAGTTTATGATGTTCTACTTTAATGACAAAATAAACTACGTGATTAAAGTGGAAATTTCGAGATTAAAGTTGACATTTCAAGCTTTTTTCCCACTGTGTGTCTTTTTTTTTTCTCTGTACCCTAATAAGCTTTCATATGACACTTTGACGGTGGGCTACAACTCACCTTTTCACAGCAACTTTGACATGTGACAACTTCTTTTTTATTTCGGCACTGTGCGACTTTGTGAACTTGAGCTTTCGAGTTTCGCCGACACGCTGTGTTACTCGATCAACTTCCTTTTGTTGTTTATACCACTGTTTAAACCAACAAATAGTGCATTTTTCTTTGCCTCCACTTGGTATTCGCTGAAATTCTTCTATGTTCTCTTGTGCTTTTGCCATTTTCTTTTCACAGAAAGCTGAGCTTAAGGGCTATTTATATTGATTTGCATATTCAAAGAGACATAATTCTGGCAGGAGTTGGGTGGGACAGCAGGTGCGTGTATGTGTGTTACTTTTCACGCTGACCGGGATTTATGTAGCGGAAGAACGTGGAAGTTCAGAGTTATGCATCTGGATTTTTTTGTGCATACGAACATTTACGCTTTTGTGCTTATTCTATGTTATAGTGTGAGTTCTACGCACACCGTTATACATGAGGCCCCAGGAGACTGAACCTCTAGCAATGCCAGGTTGTATGGTGTGGATTGCTGCATCTATATTTGCTTTTGCTTTGGCATATAAGATTATGTAATATTAATATTTTCAACATTGTAATATTAAACTGAGCTAACCTCTTGTTTCTCTTGATTGCTTTTCTATTTACTCTACCACTGGGGTTTAAGAGCATTAGGTAGGTAATGAGGATGCTCTAGTAGAATTTATACAGTAGCACAATATAGAATTAGGTGTGGACTGTATTCCACAAGTTAAAGATCAGAGTTAAAAAAAATTAGACATTACCTTTTGGGTCCCAATTAAAAGAATCTGGGCAGGTAAGACAAGGTACTGTATATGAATTGAGGAAACATGTCTCCCAACAACTTTCCATGATAAAACACAAGGTGATTCTTAACACCAGTGTAGTTTGAGGTGAAAAGGATATAACATCCCCTTTGTGCTAGTTATGATGATACACAAAATAGAAGTGGTTCAGATAAGTCTGTCAAATACTTCCCAGAACCAGCCTCTGTGGTATAGCGGGTCCGCAGCTCTGAATGAGAGGCCAATTTTTAAATAATCCGTGTGGCTAAGTCAGTCTCCATGGGCACGATCATGCAGCCGCAGGGAGTTGATGAGGTAATTGGGATGAGTTGCACCTGCATGTGAGCGTGCGTTTGTTCTCGATTGCTTAATTGGCTTCCTGCGGTGCGTGATTGAGCTGCTGCGCCCACAGAGCCATATAATTACGGACCAGCAGAGGAGATCGAGATGAGAAACAGAAAAAGAAACGAAACAGGCTTAGAGAGCAAGAGCAGCATCAGGGTGAAAGAGTGGATGACACAGCCAGCTGAATGATAGAGGTCAGTGTGGTCAGGGGTCCTGAGTCAGAGCGAAGGATCGGTGCTCAAGGGACGGATCGTGCCCATTGATTATTCAGAGGAGTGGGTTCGATCAAGGTGGCGTCCTCCCCAGGGTTGACTGCGTGTGCGAGAAGGAAGATGGGAGGACAACCGACCCCGAGCGGTCTGGCGAACCAAGCCAAGACGGAGGTTGGTAGTGTGAGGATCATGGCAGCTGAAGTCTCTCCAGCTGAGCAAACCTTGAGTGAGCTGGAGAGACTGGAAGGAGCTGTGCTTCGCTGGTGTGGCCCCAATGATGGCTGCAGGTTTTTTAATTCTCATTTTTAGCATGGTTTTAAACATTTGGATTTTTCACTGGTTTTTACGGGTTATTTATCTGTACTATGGAACATTTTGGAGTACTGCACTTTAGTTGGACACTGTTTTGTTTGTATTTGTTTTTAATAAAAGCACTTGCATCTTTTCCACCATCCCCTTGCTCAGTTTGACTTATTCCCATTTGCCAAGCTCATCCGGTTACATTACCGACAGTATTGGGTTGAGAGGCTCCCAGAGGAGTGGTGGGAGCATGGAGTAGGACCCACACCGTCACAGCCTCTCAAAACATTTCAGCACAATAGCAGTGCACGTCATTGGTCTATAGTCACTGAAACAGACCACTTTTGTTTTCTTTGGCAGATTCTTTCAGTGAGGCATTAAGAATGTCCTTAAAAATGTGAGCTCTTTGGCTGCTATGCGTTTTTTAAAAAATGCCCTGAATTTCCATCTGGTTCAACTACTTTATGGTTATTTAAAACCTCCTTATGTCATCTACAGAAACGGTGAATCATGTGCTGCTGTAGGAAACTGCACGGAAGATAATAGTTGTAATTGGATTAGGATTTATCTTGCAATGCCTAAGTATCCACAAACCCTGTCACATGAATCACAACTGCAGATGCTGACATACTCGGTTTCCAGCTTATCCCTGTACTGACATTTAGCAGGACTCATTGTTTTCCTTAGTGTGTACCTGTATTTTTGTATGTTTTTCTCTATCACCAGCCTGAAATGCATCGCTGAGAGGCTTGCATAAATGTCAGATGCTACGTGTGATCCATGGTTGCTTATTAAGAAGCCTTTAGTAGACACATATTTGTAATCATATTTTTAGATGTTCCATATCCAGTTAAAACAGTTACATTTGATGAGAAATCTTTAAACATGTTCCAACTTACAGAAGCACAAGAAGAACCTACAGTTCTCCATAGGCCTCTTTAGCGCAGAGCTGAACCAGATTCCTGACTAGCTAATTATACTTCAGTTTTTTGCTTGTAAGCAGGAAGCCACAATACTGAGAAGTGGTCTGATGGTCCAAGGTGATGACATGTAGTAAGCAGTAAGCACAATTTTTTTTGTTCTGTAACAGTGATCCACAGTTTTAGTAGCTTGTTGAGTAAAGTGACATACTGATAATATTCAGGGTAATATTAACAAAAATACATTAATTTCTCAGGATGTAAGTATGTATATTCTGCAATGATTTTGTATAGATTACTCCTAAACCTATAAAACATCATCCCTACATAGACGTGGGAAAATCCGAAGAGAAAGAAAGAAGAAGAAGACTCCTTGCATTGCTGGTTTTGCCTAGTGTAAGGATATAGACAGTAATCAGGAGAACTTTTTTGGAAAGTAAAATGGATGGCACCTGGTAATTCAACAGGCTAGTCCAGTTGAGTAGATTTTAACATTCATGCTCCACACATTGATTAGCATAAAACACATACCATGCCTTCTGTTATATCCTAACAATCCAGTATGGTCCATACCATACACAGAAATCTCATCTAGCTGTATTGCGGCTCTCGATGACTTCAAGAAACAGATAATACATTTGTTTCTGGCATCTCTTCATAAGGCCAGTTTTACCTGATGTCATCTAGCTTGTTATCCAGTGACTGAGCATTGGCCAGGAGAATGCTGGGCATTGGTGGTCAGTTTCTGCAGTGTTTTATCCTCACTTAGAGGCCTCCCCTTTATCTCTGTTTCCTATCTTTTTCTAGTTATGTTTGCTGTAGATAACTGATTATATCAGCTTTTTAAAGAGGGATTGGCAGTCAAAATTAATATATTTAGAAACAGACAGCATAAACAAAGAGAAAACAGCAATATTTAAAAAATAAATGAGCAAGTCTGAGAGGAGCAACACACAACATGTTGCCACTCTCGAGTGCCATGATGATATTTAATATGCAAATAGTACTCTTTTTTTAATAGCTACACCACTGAGTTCTGAAATTTTATTGAATCAGTTAAATTTAAAATGCATGTTTCTAGCTATACATGGAAGCCAATTCAGTCTTTAGATGGTATGCAATCCTGTGGACACAGTGCATGCAGTGTGACTGTAAAGGGTATCTTTGTAAAATATTGTATCAATGCAATTTATAACTCTTGTAAATAATCAAATATTTTGTAGGAGGTTCTCTCATTAATTCTTTTTACAGCAGATAGGTTCTCTTTTGCCTAATCAGTTTTTCACTAAGAGAGCATTTAATCACAAGGAACAAGTAAACAGCTTTTATAGCTCATGTATATTTATTATAGATCTAATACAAAAATAAAATCTCTTTGTTAGAAAATCCTATGGATCAATAATTATTTGCAATTCATAAAGACAGAGAATGCAAAAAGCCTGAAAATAATTTGACATTTTTGCAGATAAATAGCTCATTATAGCCTCTTATAAGAGCTTTATGCTGAAGTACAATTATTCTACTAAAAATACAATTTTTATCTCATTTGATACGTAAAAATACTCATAACTCTAGAGTCATTTTCAATTCAGTCAATCGTATTAGACACCACTCACTGGCCTCCAGTCTAGAATCTTCCCTTGAGTTATGTAAAAAGTTTCTGTCATTTGTGCTTATAACATTAATATACAAGTCAGATATCTCTTTGAATGAAGTTGATTTATTCACTAGAGTGTTGTTCAATGTGGGTCTCTTAATACGGTATCACCTGAAGCAAATCTTGAGATTGTTAAACATAATGGCAACCAGATGAATTTTTAATGTGAAATTTTTCTGTTTCTCCTGAATGCACACATAGGGGAATATTGTTAAAATACAATTTTTATCTTGGTCAAATTGCTGGCTTATCCTATCTTTAACGTTACCAGATACTGTGACTTTTGCCCATGTCCTTATTACTTAACAGCTTGATTATAAAGTAACACTCGACTCTGTGGGGTTGCTTTAGCCTCTATAAACTACAAGGTATTCAGAATCCTTCAGTCGACTTTAGGAAGTTAGAATTCATTAAATGGTGTTGTTTTTGACTTATTATAATTGAACTCAACTTATACCATGCTATCTCTACACTCATCTGATTCAGACCATGTATAAAGAAGTAGGGATTTGTGCTATTTGTGTATTAGTCCTTTCTTTATGAAATCATCTCTTGGTCTGTGGTACAGAATCAATTACTGTTTTTCCTATCAATTTAGGCTTCTTGTATTTGCTTGCTCCTTTATTCATGCTTGAATTATCATTTTACTGTAATTTGACCTTGAAAATGCATTTTACAATAATTAAACATATGGTTCTGTCAGCTCCAATTCAATTCAATTCAATTCAATTTGCTTTATTCTTATTAAGCTCACCTCCACTTAAGATTCCAGTGTGCTCTACAATAATTACAACAGTAGTATGTTTGCATAAGACATAATGAATCATTTAGGGGATTGACTAGAAGTGCCAAGTGTCTGATGAATATCTAATGTCAGTTTTAAAGCATGTTATTCTAATTTTTCAGTTGGGCAGCAATTTGCTATCCACTCTCTCTTGTTTGTGAAACGGAAACTGATTACAATTCTTACTTTGTGAAGTCCCTTTTGACTACTAGCCATGCTCTACTTGTGTCATACAGTATGTACAGTGCAGATTTATGAATTTCATGTGATTTTCTGAAAAAAATGTCAGGATTCAGGGGGTACTGAACATAATGAAGGACAGGGAATAACACTGGGTAATAACAGTCAAAAGCTGCTCAGTCACCAGTTACCCTGTAAAAACAGTCAAAAAATGTGGCTAGCAGTGATTGTTATTTATAATAATAGTTTGTCAGAGGATTTAAATCAAGCAATGATTATGCACATCATTGAGGAGCCCTGTTGTTTTTTGGAATAATGAATTTTCAGAGAAAATTAAGGAAGAGATGAATATGTGCAACACTTGGGAAGTTCATGTGATTAGCCCTAGAGGTGCAGGCAAACCTAGAGAAGAAAACACTATGTGCAGTACGGATATGGATGTATGGTGGTTTTTCTGTCCACTAAATGCATCTACATCTGAATGAACTGTGGCAATTTAATGAAATAAACCAAAACTCCAATTATCTTTGCTCTGAAGGTTCCATTATCACAAGCATTTCAAGTCTTGCTACCCCAGCAGTAAGTTGACACTTTTTTCTATAATGAAATTTTATTTATTTTCAAATACAGTATATGCATTATAAAAAAAAAATCATGAAACAACAATCAAATGAACATTGCTTTATTACAAAAGATTTTAAAGAATCAGTCCTAGCAAAAAGGAAACCAGCCCAGTAAATTACATAAAGAGTTAAGATTTCCAACATTTAAACACCCACCCTGTCCTAATGAAGAGAGCTAGTTAATAGAGGTAGTTACAGTAATCTACTGTACTAGTTACTGTAATCTAATTGCATTTCCCAGTAATGAAGTACCGTAACATATTACAGTATAACTTTTTATCACAGTAAGGTTACTAAACTAACTGGAATTTCATTATTTGCATTACACAATCTTTTAATCAAAGAATATGTAAATATCTTGATGAACAGGCATTCCATCTCTCATAATACTTGAGGAGACCGGTGGCTACCTCATTGACATCCTGGCCTCATTTGCTCTGCACATACGAATTATTTTCCATAGATTATACTGAACTCTGTCAAATCTGTGCTGGAGATATATTACTTGCAACATTATGCGATAGTTTGTCAGTGTTGCCTTGTGGTTGGCTTTGTCTTTATTTTGAAATAAAGATTTTAAATTTAATTTGAAACTAGTCTCATCCTAGGCCACTAATTGTGAAGTTCCTAAACTATACAGATAGATACATTGTCCTTTAGAAGGCCAGAAAAAATCCTAACCTGTCATACAATGTCCACCATGTTTTGCTTCTTTTTGACTTGAGTGTTACTATCGTGCTCATGACAAAAAGCAGTATCTTCTGCATTTAAGAAAGCCCAAGAAGATGGTCTCCAACCATTTCTGTTCTATCTGGCTCACCTTAAACTAGCACATGCTCGTAGAGGTCATGTCTTCCATGACATTCCAAAACAGACTTTGGAGGCTGTTGACAATTTCTGCTATGTTCATATCTTCCCGTTGTAAATGCACCTTCCAGCTTCTCCTTCCCAGGATGCATTTTTTTGATTATATGAAGGTACTTCATAAATATATTTGCCCTATTAAGGTTATGTTTTATTAGCTGTGTTTTCACTTTTCAATTCAGTGAACTTTTTACACTTTCTGTTTAATTATTTCTAGCCTCTTACTTGTATGGTAATGCTACTGGTTGCAATTTGTGTTTTTGTTACTGTCCTCAGGCCTATGGGGACCTGGGCAAGGTACAAGCCACTGTTGCTACCAGGTGGAGCCATTGCGATATGGTGTCAAAAGCATAAAAGAAGCAGGCAGTAGTCAGAAATCTCTCACCATACTTTCTTTTATTCTCATTTACCCAGAGATATATATCTGCTTCAATATCAACATGACAATTGGTTAAACAATGGAACATACCAATTTCCTTTGTTTAAACAACAATATTATTGTCAAGATGTACATATGCATATTAGAGACCAATGTCCCCAGAACTCATTAATTTTCAAAGGAAGTAAATACAAACATTTTCTAAGGAAGCAGGCAGTTACAGTATGTTATCACAATACTGTACAGTATGATTATGAGATACCAATCAAAGTAGTCAGATCTTCAAAGCAGATGTCTCTTTTGTGAGACAGGTCAATATCTATGTCCCTGTAGATGGCTACTGTTGCAGGAGGCTGGGGGACAGACCCGGCCGGGACGCCTGGAAGGACCGAGAGGTGGCGCATTAGGGCCACGAGGAGGTAACCGCCCTGGATCAGAAGAGGGCCATGGAAGGGAAGCAAGGAGGCTCAAGCCCGTTGGGGCCCGTGCCCACCGCCAGGGGGCGCCCCGAGCCTCATGGAGCCCGGGACACATTTACTTCCACCACACTCCTGGACAACGATCCTTCCAGGGACACCAGGAAGTGTCATCAGGCAGAGCACCTGGAGCTCATCCAGATGAGAGTAAAAGGGGCCGCCTCCCTCCAATCAGTGAGCTGGAGTCGGGAGTGGGAGCAGGACAAAGCTCCCGTGGAGAGAGGAAAGGCGGCCCAGGGACAGTGAGAGAAAGGCCCGGTATAACAGTGATTGGTGCAAGGAGCACAGTGTGCTGTGCGGGACTGAGTTGTGTGTTGGTAAAGATGAAAATAAACGTGCATTTTATAAAGATGCGGTGTCTGTCTGATGGTGTCCGGGCAAGTCTCACACTACCAACAAAAACCTGTAACAGGATTACTCAGGAAATTTGCCTTTTCACTTTTCCCAGTCTCAAACAAAGGGTGCCTATTGTACCTTCATCTACTGGCTTTTCCGTCTATTATTGACATGCATTTTTTTTCTAAAAGCAACACACAGAAATGTCCTTTTCTTTAAAACACCAATTTCTAGTCCATTACATTTTCTTCTTACATCAGATTTGCTTGGGCAGTTTTGGTGTCATTTTATGTCTGGTCACATTCAAATGTTTAATTTCCAGGGGACGAAGGACTGGTACATGACTCCCACCACAAAATATTACTGATGACATTTTATTCTTTTAGTAATCTCCTTCATATCCTAAAACTATCTGATTCTTATGAGTGACTCTCTTGTTATAATTTAAACTGGTAAATATCATCTCTCCTACCCCAAAATTCTCTGTGTAAATGTTGTTGCTTCTCTCCATTTATCCCTTTAGCTATCTTTAGATACAGACATCCTCTCTCTCTTGTCTCAGGGTACAATTATTCACAGCTACACCCAGGATTTCAATACTGTGAGAGATTCAGTGACTTCCTAGTTGTCTCTGTCTCTGTGGTTCAAATGTAGATTGACTATTATTAAAATGAATATTTTTCCTCAGTTCAGTTTTGTTAGTGCAATGCTCCCTGTTCCTTCTCTCATTAAGTACTGCCCTAATGTTATGTTGCATCTAATGTCTCATGGAAGAGGAAAAGACGTGTACATTATCACATAAAGTTGAGGTTAAATCAAGCCAACATAATATTCCTTTAATATTCATGCTTATTATTTCCTGATGATTGACTAATTATTTGCACATGTCTTTACTGAAAGTAAAGGACACACTTTACAAGAGTACAAAATGTTACCTTATTGTTTGGTTGAATGCATCATAAAAAGGATTATGGATGTAATTATGTTTAAAAATATTATACAGTCTTAAGGAGAGCACACTGTCTGTCAGCCAGGAAAACTATTAAAAAAATTCTTCCATGGCTGGTAGAACACTTTCCATTCTCTTTCTAAACATAAATGGTTATTTTCCCTTTCAAGGAAGTAGGCCCTCTTTGTTTTCAAACTGCCTAATATTTAGTTTGTCCTTTTTCATGCCAAACAATCATTTTTGCCCTTTCCTCCACCAATCCTCCAACTCTTCTTTTTTCATGCTAAGCCTTGAGTCATATTTAGCATTTTTATTCTGAAGCAAATACCAAAATTTCTTTTACTCTAAAGATAATTTCTTTCTTTGGAAATTATTCCTGAAAGATAATGGTTGTTTTCTGAATGGTAGTAAGTGTAGTGTTTTCCTAATAATTGACTTATTTATCCCCACAACTCATCAAAACATTTCCTCATCAAACAAAAAGAAAGATTTCTCTTTGTAGATATTTTTTTACAAATAGAATATTCTCCCACTTTCAGTTTGCAAAGTTTTGACAATTACCGTAGATACTCGCGTATTAGTCGATCTCGCAGATAAGTCAAGTGTATTGTTTAAGCCGAAAATTACGAAATTTGTTATGACCCGCATATAAGTCGAGGGTAAAACTTGACAGCTATCAGAGATAGGGGGCGACAATCAGCTGTTAATGGCGACAAAACTCACCGTCACGTCACAGGCATTCCCTCTGTGCTTGGAGAAATGCTAGACTCGTTGACTTGGCAAGTAATCCTTGCGTATGCGTGAGTTGCAAAATGCAAACAAATGTAAACAAAGGCAAGATGGCGTCAATATGTCATAAGGGAGCGAAGCGAGTGCAGAAAAGAAACGCTGAGTCGGACTCTGATTTTTCAGAATCGGATTTTATTGACAGTGATCAGGAATCGAGCAAGAGAGTGAGAAGCCGGCATCAGCTGATTGGACACCAGCTGATGCCGCGCCAGCTGATCGGCTGCCAGCTGAACGCATTCGCACAGCCGATGCACCTATGGCAAGGTTCGCGTGGGAGGAATACCCAGACATTGATCCGTGGGACTTCACAAGACAGCATGGCTTGCTGTTGGACACGACAGATCACCCGCTGCTGGACTACTTCAGGCTGCTCTCTCCTGATGCTGTTTTTCAGCTACTGTCAGACGAGACAAACAGGTAGGCAGAGAAATTTTTTGAATCGAGGGCTGCGCTTGCATCGCATTGATAGCGTGTGTTGCCTTGGTTCTTTTGATTCCAAATCTGGTTGCACGTGGCAGCTAATGGTATGTTTGTTATCCAAAACCTGCAAAAGCTAATGCTCAAATTCAAGTATTTCACAGTTTAAAGAATTATTTAATGAAATTAGAAAAAAAACTAGCTAATTAGCAATAGTATTGCTGGCTTATAATTATTTCAAAGACCATGGGAAACGGCAGATGACCGGTGACTTAACACCGTGAAGCGTTGAGTGTACAATGTCATTACCCAAATTCTATGGACAATTGTGTTGCCCCGCGGATAAGTCGACCTTGTTTTTTTGAATGAATTGTAAGGCATAAATTTTTCCACTTATACGTGAGTATCTACGGCAGGGGTGTGCAAAGTCATTCCTGGAGGGCCGCAGTGGCAGCAGGTTTTTGTTCCAACCCAATTGCTTAATAAGAAGCACTAATTGCTCTAGAAACACTTCTGCTTCATTTTAGTTATCTCCCTCGTTAAGATTTTGAACCCTTATTGCTTATTTAAGTCTTAAACAGCTGCATTCTTGGTTTGTAATTGCTCCTTATTAGCAATAAGATGCAAATGACAAAAGAAACCAACAGTTCTCCATTTTGCTTGTTACCCTTTACGCCTGTGTGTATTTATCAGGCACTATTTGGTTTAATTAAATACTTGGAAGGAAAGAGAAGAGAAAAAAGTGAAGGATTGAGAATTACCCATCCGTTTTACACTTCAAAATATTTGGATGATATCTTTAGAATGGGAAAAAAAATCTAGGATTTGAGAATGACTTGACATAGCAGAGTTAAAGCACTAACAAGCCATGAAATGTAATTATTGGCAAGGATTGTTTTCTAATTAAACAACTGGGTTGGAACAAAAACCCGCGGCCACTGCGGCCCTCCAGGAATGACTTTGCACACCCCTGATCTACGGTAAGCACTACTTTTCAGGGGCATCAGGTAGAAAATCGCAGCATGAAGGGACACTTGCATTATTCTGAATGCTGTAGTTGGTGAGGCTTTGGACTTCAAACCAAGCAGCTGTTGGTTCAGATCTCACTACTAACACTGTGTGACCCTGGGCAAGTCAATTCACCTGCCTGTGCCCCAATTGGAAAAACAAAAGAAACGTAACCAGATGTTTCTCAAATGTTGTAAGTCACCTTGGATAGAAGCATCAATTAAATAAGTAAATAATAATAAATAATCATTTTTACAAAACTCTCTCCATTGGAACATGCTATGCTCATAAAGCTCCATGACCCAAGTAACAAATTATAAAGGAAAATGGGTAAAAAAAATAGAAAATTAAATGATTAATTGTGGTTGTAAGTAGGATTTCAGGTTTATTGTCATGTATGCAATTCTTACTTACATACTGTATCTTCTCGGAACAGTGACAAAAATATAATACCAACAAAGACACACAGCACACAAAATTATACAAAACATGCAAAATATATATTTATACCAGAGCTTCTTAAACTATGGGTCGCAACCCAAATTGGGTCAAAGGTTGCAGACTTTGAGTCGCATAAGACCGCAAGACACCTTTGTATTTAATTGGAATGAGGTCTTTATGGTTTATGAAGTGTGTCACAGTGGGTTGGCACGGGTTGTTTAAGCAAGCTCTGCTCTGACAGTTGTAATGGCTTTTGATGACTCTTAAGATGGATAAGATTGAGTTGTGTGAAAAAAGAATTTAAGAGATCCTGATTATACAATTAACCTTGATTTTTTTTAAAATTTATACCATATACAGTATAACTGATAGTGTTTTGTCTATGCATGCATGTTACAATATTTTTTATGACTAACTGTTTGGTAATCTTACCTTCCATGAATAGAAACTTTCCCTGAATATACTGGTGTGCATGCCAAATAACATTCAGTAAGGAAGAGTTTGAGACAAAACAAAAGAAAACAAAAGTTCTGAATCACCTCTAGACAGCTGCTAATTTGTTCATATGACCTACAGTGTAACTGCAGCAAACATCACACAAAGAAGTGATTGACAGCCTATTGTCTTTTCACATACACATGTAATGTAAAAAATTTAAGTTGTGCTAGACCAGATTCGAAAAAATGTAATCTTATTTTTGTGACTGGTCTGGTTTGGTTTTAACAATGGCACACTCTAAATCTAAATTACAGTGTGTCGTGAGGTCTGCTGAGAGATAAGGATCACCACGGAGTCATCTCACACTGCTCATCACTTATTCCAAAAACCCCCCTCTGGTAAACAGTTCAGGTTAATTAAAACAAAAACTATCATAGCCTTCTCAAACCAGTAACTTAGCTGTCTTCTTTGTATAATCATGCATACAGTCATAGACTGTATGAAGATATGTGTGTTTATAGTGTATGTACAAGTATGTGTGTGTATGTGCATACACACTATACACTCACACTTTCACTTCATTTGCACAGTTTTTCTTTTTAACGTATGCTATTTATGTTGTTTGTATGTGATGTTGTGTTCCGTTATAAGCAGTCATCAAATCTACCAAGTCAAATTCCTGTACATTAAGTATTGTCAAATACAAGTGATTCTGATTCTGATTATGCAATGGCAACCATGGGTTGGACTAAAATATAAACTTCTAAAGAGTGGGTTGTACTAAGCATTATAATTACCAAAATGTACAGAAATCTGATAAATGTACATTTAACTTTGTTGTAATTTAAATATGGAGTGGCTCAAAATTCTGTTCTGAGCTAATAATTTTCACTTTTAATGTAAATCATAGTGTATATAGACTAACATTAATTTTCACTCCTATGTTGATAACAGTATAACTTTTCTATAAAACCTAACGATATACTGCTTATTTTACTTCATAAGGAAAATATATTCCTTCGAGTTAAAGGATCTGGGCTGGTAACTCAAAGATTGCTAGTTTGAAACCTGGCAGTGATAGAAGGAATGCTGTTCTGTTGGGCCCTTGAGCAAGGCTCTTAACCTGAAGTTTCTCCATGGGCGCTGTACAGATAGCTGACCCTGCTCTCTGACCCCAAAACTTTCTGGAGAGTAAGTTGGGGTATGCGAAAAATGACAGATTGCTAATACAAAAAAATGTATATTGCAAATAAAGGATTGAAAATTGCTAAAAAAAAATCAGTAAAGACAGGCTGGCAGATGAGTCTAAAGAATTCATTATTTATTAATCAAGCTGTAGGATTTTACAACAATAAAACAAATAGTTTTTGGACTAGTGTGTTTTTTAGTTAATAAGATTTTCTCTTTTCATTCTTTTCTTATTCTGGGTGTATTTTAGCCATTTTATCTATCAAGTAAGCAACCTTTCCCAGTCATAAAATCATAGGTGATTGAGAAAAGGGCCATCCATCACCACAGTTGGTAAATGAACTGTAATATTAAATTTCACAGCACACTTTCTATCTAACATAACATAATGGATATTCTTAATCCATTTCAAAGCAGGAGGGTGGAAGTGGTGAGCACAAGGTATGAAAGAGCTAGTTTAAAGCAGGGTCCACTTGTGGTCATAACCACACTCATACGCATACAGGATCAATTTGAAGTCACCAATCAACCTACCCTAACCTCTGCAATCAACTTATGTGTGTCAAGAAATGCTACTGGAGCTCCTTTATACCAATAGCAATACATCTGCATGATACATCACTGTGACTGTGACAGCCAAGTCAATACCTTCCTAAGCTTTTCCCTCAAATATAGTTCTGTCTAACCAATGAAAATTATTAGCACAAAGATAATGAGTAGCCAAGAGGTCATAGTCTGCCAAAGTTTTGGTTTGAGTGTATTAAAGGAAAATTAGTTAGAAAAGGGAAAATGGCAACGAAATTTACTAGCATAGAGCTTGTTCTTTGTGACTAAAGGCTAACACAGCAAATTCTTTCCAACATTTAACAATGATGGAATCTTGACAAGTAGGTCATAAGATAAAAATATACTCAGGACAAGTCCTCTTTTAAGAAACCTTTGATCCTGCTTGTACTTGTAACTACAATTTTGCATGACAAAAATCTCTGCTGACCCAGGAAAAGGAATTAACAATGTATTTGTTTACTGCATTACAAAAATTCATGAAGCCAGTGTATACAGCTAGTCATGCAGGACTTCCTGTAGTTGCATACAAACCAGAAAAGGTCATCTGTCAAAATGAACATGTATAAAGAATTGAGCATTTCTTCAGTGAGCTGCATAGGCTACAACATATTAATGTACTGGGCACCATACACTGCATATCTCATGATCCACTTCCAAGTGACAGTCTTTAAGGTACACCCTTCTAAAAACATGTTCCTAAATTAATGCTGTCATCTTGACTAAAGATTACACTGCAGGAATCAAAAACGCAAAGGAAAGTTTTGAGAATTATGCACATGTTAGACAAGAGACACTCACTTTTGGTGTACTGTATGACAAGTGCAGTGGAATTATTCAATTATTTAGTATAAACATTCCCAGTGGTTTATTTCCATATTTTTCAAGATCTAATAAAATGGCTTGCACAAATGCAAATGCAAATACACCATGGGGCATTTAGTAGTTATACTGAGAATAACCCAGGATGTGTGAGGTAAAATAAACAGTTCTTTATTAAAACAAAGTGATATAAAAATATAAGCTTTTGTTAAAAGTTGAAAAGCTGAAAAAGTACTCTAGTTCATTCATTAAAAGAATACAGTTCACATATGTGAATTAATATGATGAAGTAAAAAGAAAAATGCTCAAAAAACTCCATGACTCTAGTCCCATTCCCTCCTGGCTCATCCAGGCTGCTAGAAGGGACCACAAAGGACCATCCAAGTCAAGCAATAGAACACAACTCAAATCGCAGTAGTGACTCTAGTCCTGTTCCCTTCTCCCTTGTCCATTCTGCTGGAAGTTACCACCAAGGACATTCAGAGTCCAAACAAAAACTTAACAAAAATCCAAGTTCTTTTCCCTATTCCTACTGTCAGGCTACACAAGGAAAAAAAGTCAAATCAGATTTATTTATAAAGCACATTTAAAACAGCAAACAGGTGCACCAAAATGTGGTACAAATAACACAAAAATAAAACTGTGACATAAAAACACCAAATAAAACTATGCAAAGACAATACAATTTGGTCTCTAAACCTCAAAGATTAAAAGAACATAACAACCTCCAAGCCATAGCAAAGCAAATTTCATTCACAAGTAAAACAACTAGGATAAAAACTAAAGTCCAGGGGCCTCATGCATAACGGCGTGCATAGAATTCACACTAAAACATGGTGTACAGACAAAAGCGGAAATGTTCGTACACACAAAAAAATCCAGATGCATAAATCTGTGCGTTCACCAACTTCCATGTTCTTCCGCTCCTTAAATCCCGGTCAGCGTGAAAAGTAAGCACGTGCCTGCTGCCACTCCCCAAACTCCTCCCAGAATTACGCCTCTTTGAATATGCAAATCAATATAAATAGCCCTTAAGCTCAGCGTTCTCTGAAAAGGCAATGGCAAAAGCACAAAGGCAAATAGAAGAATTTCAGCGAATACCAAGTGGAGGCAAAGAAAAACATACTATTTGTTGGTTTAAACAGCAGTATAAACAATAAAAGGAAGTTGATTGAGTGACATAAAATGTCGGAGAAACTCGAAAGCTCAAGTTCACAAAGTCGAACAGTGCCTGAAATAAAAAAGAAGTTGTCAGATATCGAAGTCGCGGTGAAAAGGCGAGTCGTAGCCCACCATCTGAGTGTCATATGAAAGCTTATTAGGGTACAGAGAAAAGAAAAAAAAATAAGGACACAATGGGAAAAAAGCTTGAAATGTCAACTTTAATCTTGAAATTTCCACTTTAATCATGTACAGTAATCCCTCGCTATAACGCGCTTCGCCTTTCGCGGCTTCACTCCATCGCGGATTTTATATGTAAGCATATTTAAATATATATCGCAGATTTTTTGCTGGTTCGCGGATTTCTGCGGACAATGGGTCTTTTAAATTCTGGTACAGTTGGTTTGCCCAGTTGATTTCATACAAGGGACGCTATTGGCAGATGGCTGAGAAGCTACCCAACTTACTTTTCTCTCTCTCTCTCTTGCGCTGACTTTCTCTGATCCTGACGTAGGGGGATTGAGCAGGGGGGCTGTTCACACACCTAGACGATACGGACGCTCGTCTAAAAATGCTGAAAGATTATCTTCACGTTGCTACCTTCTGTGCAGCTGCTTCCTGAAGCGACATGCTGCACGGTGCTTCGCATACTTAAAAGCTCGAAGGGCACGTATTGATTTTTGCTTGTTTGTTTTTCTCTGTCTCTCTCTCTCTCTCTCTCTGCTCCTGACGGAGGGGGTGTGAGCTGCCGCCTTCAACAGCTTTGTGCCGCGTTGCTTCGCATACTTAAAAGCCAAACAGCCCTATTGATTTGTTTGCTTTTCTCTATCTCTCTGACATCTGCTCCTGACGCGCGCTCCTTTGAAGAGGAAGATATGTTTGCATTCTTTTAATTGTGAGACGGAACTGTCATCTCTGTCTTGTCATGGAGCACAGTTTAAACTTTTGAAAAAGAGACAAATGTTTGTTTGCAGTGTTTGAATAAGTTCCTGTCTCTCTACAACCTCCTGTGTTTCTGCGCAAATCTGTGACCCAAGCATGACAATATAAAAATAACCATATAAACATATGGTTTCTACTTTGCGGATTTTCTTATTTCGCAGGTGGCTCTGGAACGCAACCCCCGCGATGGAGGAGGGATTACTGTAGTTCATTTTGTTATTAAAGTAGAACATTATAAACTTCATCTTAAAATCGTTTAATTTACTAGTTTTCAAATCCCATCTTAACTAAAGTACGTTAAATGCTTCGTTTTGTATGTGTTCTTCTATGTGCTCTATGTGTGTGAATCACTATGTACTTCTTAGATGGGCTTTCTCTTCTGCCAACAGGACACAGAATCCATTACATTCATAATACTACAGCTCTCTGAATAATTTAAATACTGAGATGTATACTTGATATCATTTTCATGATGATAGGAATTAAAGCACGTATTAAACATGGGAACACGGTGGCGCAGTGATTGTTCATGCCTCACGCAAGATGCTTGCTGTGCCGTGCGTAACCTTCGATGAAATAATTTATTGCAGCAATACTGTCTCTTTCAAACGTACTAACCCCCAATTCCTGTCCTTCCTTTTCTTTCTCCATATATCCAATTGCCACACAATCAGCTCTGTAATAGATGTTAAGCCATCTGTAAGCTGAGAACACTGATTCTTCAAAACTTTTAAGGAACACTGAAATATCTTCATAGTATGTTTAATTATTCTATCCAACTATCCTTCCAGTGTTGCACCAGCCCCAGCAAGAATACAGCGCGAGGCTAGTGCTGCGACACTGTGTCTTCACATGTTTAACTATTAACAATATAGATTATTTAAATGAAGTTAAAGTTTTATCTGTATAATATAATAAACATATTTTGCTGCATTTCATCTTAAAAATGATATTGTCATCATATATAAATATGTGCTTTATAAAGTGGGTCAGGTTGTGCAATATTATAACTGTATCGCAAGTTTACAGTGAGGTAATTGTACTTATAAGTACAAACAGTTCTACAAGGAACACTTGATGGACTGATTGAGTGCGTTTATAATTCTTGGGATGAAACTGTTTCTGAACCGTGAGGTCAGTACAAGAAAGGCTCTGAAGCGTTTGTCGCATGAGAGCAGTTCAAATAGGCAGTATGACTGAGGCAGCGTGTGATGCTGTATACCAATAATTCTCTTTCTGATCAGCTGCTGTAGAGCTGTGATTCCACACTCAGATACAGTAAAATAAAAACTCCGAGTGGTGCAGTGAGAGTAATATGGAAAAAGATGATCCATTGTGGCAACCCCTAACGGGAGCAGCTGAAAGAAGAAGAAGGTACAGTGAGAGTAACAACGTTAAAGCAACTGTGGTATTTGGAATAGTTTGGCTATTCCGTGGACCATTATATTGTTACAGGTTAATTACAATCAGATGCCTTAAACTAATAAACAATATGTGGTTAATTTCAGTGTATATGATAAAGCCGCGTCAGGGATGTGGATCTAAAAAAGAAAGGTAAACCACACTGGAACAAAAGCATTGCTTTGACGTTGGGTGCCACCAGATTGCAAAACTGAGTGGAGAACTTGCGTACGCCAGGGTTTGAGATACCGTGAAAATGTGCGTGGCTTTACATCAAGTTTAGGTTTTATACATCACGATTTGAGTGTGGAAACGGGAGTATACAACATTTTTGTGTGTACACACCGTTTATACATGAGGCCCCAGGTCACCACATTAATCTTCAATTGTCCATCCTCTGGGCAATAAATAAGATTAAGTGCACCATCATCTATCATTATTCAGGCTCCTCAGAAGTACTGTGGTGCACCCTCCACTGTTGACAGACTCCTCTGCCAACAAAGACAACCTCTTCTACCCATCTTCCTCTTTTTATACACCCTCAGGATCCCATCCTCTAATCCTGAAGAACGACTCACCCTGCTTTCCCCATTTACTAAACATACCTGTATGCAGTCTATTCTATGCACCATAGCCCAGAAGGAATCCTACAAATCTGTGACTCACACTCACGCAGGCATGAATGCTGAGCCACATACGCTCCAACTTTCAATTACCCTCCAGTAAGTAACTACTTGATGTTCTTTCTGTATTTTGCCGTTTATTCTAATCAAAATGGCTTCAATAACTTTTCCACTCTTTTTAACACGCAGCTGAATACCTTGCGTCAAGATGCCTCCTCACTTTCCTACCGGGATCGAGTGACATAGTGGTCCATTATGGCTGTGCGAATGCATGCAGCTGTCTCACTGTTTCTCAGTACCAGACATCTCAAGGCACCACTTTAAAATGCTCCTCATGTAAAATTTAAACCAACCACATTGTTGTAGTTGCACATTCATGTACAGACAAACACCATCATCATAGTGCAACTTACCACAGTAACATTTACATTTTAATAACATGTTAATTTTGAAGATGACTATATTGCTGCCCATTTAAAAATTCAAAATACAGTCATGGTTTGTTCTGTCTAGTTGAAACAAAAAACAAGGGAGCACAAGGAACAAAATTTAGAGAGGATTTAAGGTGGCTCTGGTATTGTCCTGTTGTTATTACAGGTGGTGGAAGCATAGGGGCCAAATGGCAACCTGAAAATGTCATGGGGAAGAATGTAGACTACTCTTTTTGGCTGTTAACTTTTCAGAACACATATAGTAAAAGCTTGAGAAATAAAGCCAAGGCAGTTTGCCTTTCTTTTGTTTAAGGGAAAGACTTCTGTTTGAAAATTTTATCCAAGCACCCCAGAGGGGACTGTTTTAAATAAGTGAACAAAACCAAAGATTAAAAAACCCAGCATATAGCAATAAAGGTGGCAGTATGTTTGGTTTTTAAAAGGTTTCCACAGAGTTTCTTATGGTTTATCAGGAATCCCTTGTGGTTGTATCTTCTTTAGTTGGAAAGGTTCAAATGGACATGCCCTGAGATCATGATGATCTACCAATGTAGGAACTTCTGTGGGTTGGGTCATGGGTCATGAAGCTTCTATAATATTTTTCAGAATTTTTTAAAAGCTTTTTATGTCTACCCTATGGCAAAGCATGTGAGACACCCAGTTTGTATCAACCATTGATGTAAAAAAGATTATCTGAAAATTCTTTATAACCAAGCTGAAGTAAAAGAAAAATATCATCCCAAATGGCCATTGACATTACCAAATCCTTCAAATTAGAATTTATGAGTCACTTGTGGCTTTTCAGCATCATACTTTGGGTATGTGGCGAGTAGAGGACAAATGAAAAACCCAAATATCTAAAGTGGACTAGATTCTGTTATGATTGAGGCTTAAATCTAAGAGTTAAGTGCAGACATATCTTGGTCTACAGAGATATCATTGAAAGTTCACATACCAGATTTCAGGGATGACTGAACCACTCAATAAGGTGATGAGAAAACCGGCACCAAAAAGAAGAGTATGGACTCCACAAGCAGAGACATTTTTGTTAAAACTACAGACTGTTTGATGCTCTGCTCCCCTTTGGAGAGTACTTGATTTCTCATTTCCATTTATGATGCACAAAGATGCATGCAAAATCAGAGTGGGAGCAGGTAACTGGTGGTGTGGACTTTCCCATCATGGACTTCAACTGGAAACTTCTGCCTGTTGAGAGCAGATATGCTACCGTGGTGTATGAAGCTCTAGTAATGAATTGGGCGATGGGGCAATCCTAGTATTACCTATTGGCCAGATGATTTATAGTAGTCAAAGATCATGTGATCCTACAATGCATCTTTCATCCCTAATGTTTGCGTACTAATAAGATAAGCCACAAGACAATACCAATACTGTCTCTCCCAAGTACAGAGCATCATGGGGTGGTCTGCTCCTGTTGGAGGGTTAGACCTTGAGGGAGGGTAATGTCAAAGCTTTCTTCATCACATTAAACCAAAAGCTGTGGGCTACCATCAAAATGGAGACTGAGAAGTCTGGATGCCTCAGATGTTGCCCTTTTTGTGCTGTAAGTGTGGATGACATGATATGCCTAGAAAGAGCAACCAAAGGTGGGGGAACCAAATGACAACACAGGTTTGTGTGGAGGTGGAGGAATATGAGCTGACCCATCTACTTATGTCACTTTCAGATCATATAAGACCTGGGTGAAAGAATAAGAACAGCTTTTATCTCTACAACCCACTTTCGTACAAAACATTTAGTTCAATATGCTTTATAAGATGTTAAAGTAAAAAAATTGCAAGTAAAATGAAAAATGAATGAATAAAGAGATAAAGGCTTAGTACTGTTTTGAAAGGAAGAGCGAAATCAAGACTTGAACAGCCCCTTCATATACTGTAGCATTAAACCAAATTGCCAGTATGTCTAATTTAAAAAGTTTTCAACAGACTGCTGTCTTGTGGTTTGTTGAGCACTCCCTAGCACTCACGATATACTGACGATAAAAATGGTTTAATTGTATGACTGTGATAGTATTTAGTGAGATTATTGTCACAAAGTTTTCTCACACAAATGCGATTGGGAGACAGCCTCAGGGCTCATTTGATAGTAATTACGCTTAGAACCATGGGTTAGCGCTGTCATCTAATGCCCCTCTTCTACCTACCCCTGCAGAAAGAATGATTGACGGCCAGGCCACCAGGGAAGTCACTTCCAGTATCCAGTCTACTGAACCCTCATCTTACTGTGAATGTCCTACTTAAACTGCCATCTTGGGAGAGTATAAAAGAGAACAGTCTGAAGAATTTTTTTTAAAAATTTATTTTCCATCAGAATGTATGGGGATTGATTCAGTGCCCCGAACCGTTATGATCTCTCATTTTTCTTTCACAGTGTATATTATATAACTGTATATTGTATTCTATAAATAAAAAAATAAAAGTCATTGGCCATTTAGGAGATAGTAAAAATAAAAATGTCCACCTGGAAACTTTACAATATGTCTTATCTTTATCATTATGCAGTATGTAGTTCAAACAAACATCTATTGATCCAACAACCCATTTTGTAAATATGTTTATTTTTGTTGGTAAATTACTTAAAAGTGTGTCTGAAACTAAGACTCACTTTTTGGAAAAGATATCTGTCACCCCGTGTTACAAATGTATCGTCTTTTTATGTGTATGGAATATTTTTATGTTAAGGAATAACATTGTTGCAGGAAACCATTCTCACAAGAATAAAACCCACCAAATCTTTAGCTGAGTTTGCAGTTGCTGTTATCCTGGTTTACAAAACAAAAATCAAACGGGACTGGCAATACTCAAAAAGATACAGCTTACAAACTCAAATCCGTGCGTCTGTATGTATGTTAAAATAAGAGCGCGTCTCCGTCACTGGTGCTAGTTAGTCTACCTATATGATTGAAGCAATGAGCTAGAAACAAAACAGAAAAATCTGCAGCAGATCTCATGTTTTCATTACAGCTGTATGAAGGTTTTTTCTTTTGTAGCAATGTAGTGAAGTTGGGTTTTATGCCTTCTCATTGATTTGGCAACTTTGGACTTTCCCTTCCCAACAAATTCAGTTTCTTTTACATGGCTCCTATCAAAGTGAATTTCATTTTAAGCACTTTACAAACGCTAAGTTGTAGGATAACTGGTTGCCTGCATTGGCTGCCACTGAACCACAGGCAGGTAAAGTAACTTGTCCAAGGTGTTTTGAGTTATGTCCATTGCATTAGAGATGACACTATAGTATGTGCTTTCAAATTTTTACTAAGTCTTGACTTAATTTCTGGGTCCTTGAATAAATTTGAGACTTCTCTGTGAATTTACATTTTGCAAATTTGTTTTTCCTATAAAATAGGAGTTAATCTTTTGTAAAGTGGAATTTTTTCTAAAGCTCAGTGCACATATATCTCATTTAATAACTATTACTAGGGAACAGGTGCAAAGGTTAATATGGAAAAATAACACAGAATGCATTTTTGACATCAAATAGTAATATGTAAGAGTATGTAAGCCAAATTGCATATTAAAACATATCAGGAAAGGGAACCTTAAATGTTTGCACATCTTGTAGTCGTGCATCTGTTCACTCCAGATCCTTCTGGCCTCTCTTAATCTCTCACGTATCTCATAGCTTGTTTAGTATTGACCCAAGATTATACTTTATAAAATGCTTAATTAGGTTTTAAACATACTTTAGTTATTTCCCTACACTTTAATCAACTAACAGTTGCCAGATTTTGTTTTATTTCTTGTGTATTTTTTTTTTATTTTTTGTGCTCAGCATGGAAAACCATTAATATCTGGGCATTAGTTGTAATTTATTCCGTATGTTATCCAAATGGTGTTCGTTGCCTGGCTGTACTTCTCATTGAACATGTTTTAGTTTTGGAGCTTATTTGTTCTTCAGTTGCTATATTAAATTATTCCATTGCTGTGAGTGTTGGCTTTGTCTTGTTGCAGTGGGGAATGATAAATTGGGATGCAGCCATATTTAATTTTTAAAACCTATTGGCAGATGGTAAAGTAAAGATGTATTAACAAGGCTTGTATCAAATCCATGTTTAGCAGTTGTACGGCATTTGCCAGTTAACATCATTTAAAGCATTAGTTATGTGAATTTTATTGCCATATTATGTTTGGAAATGCAACTGGTGTAGAAAGAAAATAAGAAAATATATAAACATTTCATCTTTCTACTCTTAATCCTCTACAGCTGCAGTCTGTTCTGCTATTCTGTCACCAAATTTACTGACTTTCATTCTTAAGTCAGCTTAAGAAACAGTGTAAAATGACACCTTTATGAATTACTTAAAGTGTAAAATCCAATTTATGGGTCTTGTTTATTGCTTATCCATTCACTGAATTAAGCTCTATATAAAAAGAAGAAAAAGAAATCAAATAAACAAATTTTTTATAATATTTTGCTGCCAAAAATACATATTTGCCATTCTTTTCTATCTATGGTATGCTGGGCTAAAAATTATCTATATGAAATTTACCTTTTTGTTTTTAGTCATTTTTTCCAGTTTGGTTTCTTTTTGATAGTGTTAATCTTTGTACTTAATTTGTAGAAGTAAAAGGATTTTAGGGTTTAGTCATGATACAGGACCCCAAACCCAGCCAGAAGCATCTCTTCAAGGACATGTGTTATGCTTCTAAACACCCATGCATGCAAAGGGACAGTCATGTAAATAAATACTGGAGATGAGCCATGCAGAACAAGAGCGTGGCCTCTGTATTTGTGAGAAATACCCTGGAACTGTAAATCTGAATTCAGGTCATATTTGTTTTTGGTTACTTTACCTTGGATACTATTCCTGCTACAAGTATATACTGTCCATACCTAAAGCGCAAAATATGAATACGTTTTTGATCTGTTTGCTTATAAAGCATGTCATGTGGTCTTCTTCATAATAATACATAAAATAAATTATATGGCAAGTGTAAAGTAAATAAGCAGTGAGAAATGAAGATGTGCAATTTAAGAATGTGTAAGCAGGGGTACAGGGAAAATACTGTATGGTCTGTTACAATGGCTAAGAATCATTTTTGAGAAAAAAGCTCAGCTATCAGCAAATGAAGAACATTTCATGTTTACAGGTGAACACAGCATGGACTTCAAAGTTATAACAGTGTAAGTAAGACATATCTGCAGGCCATAAACTAATTCTAAAAGAGAGACAAGGGCTTGGGGCTACATGCTGTTGAATGAGGAACTGCGGCTGTCTGGTTCCATAGTACTAATTCAGGAAGTGCACTGAGCCCTAGTGGCAGTTCACCAAAGCCATGATGTATGATGGGCTCCAGGCATTATTCTGTATTAGCCAGTGGCTACGTTGCTGCAGATCTTAGGAATGCATTTTCTGTTTAGAAATAAATAAGTAACAGATGATCAGAGACAGAGCTGAAATGATTTAGAAACATTTTTTAATACTGCAGTTCTTTACTGGAAAGATATACTGTAGTAGAAAGACAAAGGCAGGTCTACTTTATAATAACTTTAATAAGTCATTAGCAAGCATTACATAATATTTAGCAGATTATTAGTTCATTTACTGCTAAATAGGTGTAAATGTCATTAAATGATCACTTACACAATGGTAGCACTTTATAACTTTCATTAGTAAGTCACTATTAAATGTTATACATGATATTGCTTCATTATTTATTTACAAATTATTTATTCATTGTTGAAGATCTTTTTGCAGTAAATAATTTAAAGTTGGGACTATTCATCCATTGTAAATAACTGTAAAGATGCACTAATTCAAATAATGAAAATTACCATAAACTGTTCCCGAAGGGCAATGTAGTAGTAACATCTATACTCAGAACAATATAGTGAGACAAGGATATATAAAAATGGATTATTTATTTAAATTTCTAAATACAAAAAAGAGTTGAACAAATGGAGTAAACAAATGTTTCTGCTCAGGGATTTGCTCAGGGTGTCATCCCCCTTGTAACCACTCATCATCCCTGAGGTGGCATCAGTGGGACTTGTGGGTTACAGGAAAGTCTTTTTAGCCAATGGAGAGTAAGGATGTCTCATTTTGTTACAGTGACCAGTCAGGGCTTCTAACTATGAGGGTGCCTTTTATGTTGAGCAAACTCTCTTCCTCCAAGTCTTGCTGTACTTGCTACATCTGCTACAGTTCCAAATAAACAAAAGGTAAAAAGAAAACCTGTTGCCTCTAAATGGCTAAATCATACCCCTGTCTTTTAAAAAGGTGGGTGCCTATTTTCAACCATGTGACTTTGGAAGGAACAATGGAACGATGCCACATTTCTATCAGTTTGTGACCGGTTCCATTTGAGGACATAACAAGCTGGACCTGCTGTATTCAAATGTTAAAGATGACTTTAAGTGTAATCTACTTTCTCTGTTAGGAAAATCTGACCATAACCTGATTCAAGCTACAAGCCTGTTATTAGACTGCAACTTGTTACCACTAGAATAGTGAGGAAGTGGAGACTAGAGGCTGAAATGACTCGGAATGACTTCTTCCAAATGACAGGCAGGGAAATGATATACGAGTCACATGGGGACGATATTGATGGACTCTACCATTGCATCACAGACTATATTAACATCTGTGTCGAAGCAGTGGTACTCTCAAAGATAGTAAGTTGCTTTTCAAACAACAAGCCCTTGATTACTAAGTAGCTAAAAGGTCTTCTGAATAAGAAAAGGAGAGCATTCAAATCCGGTGACAAAGAGCCACTGAAGGATGTACAGTGTGTGCTAAAGAAAAAATCTAAGTAAAGAAAGGATGTTTACAAAGCTAAAGCAAACTCACTCATAATAAAATGAAGGATGTCTGGAATGGACTGGGCATAGTTACTGGACTCATGCAATCCAGGGCTCAGGCGCTAGAAGGGGATGTGAACAAATCTAACACCCTGAACAAGTTTTTTCATAGATTTTCCCACCCACTGCCAATAACTAGTCTTCCCACGCCATCGCTACTACATCAAAAACTCCCATCATGTCAGCTGGAATAGACAGTGACAAATCCATTTCTGGCTATTAGGGAGGACTCATCATAATTGAAGATCAAGTAAGAAGAGAACTGAGGAAGCTACACACAGAAGAAGCTTGAGTTCTTATGGCCTCTGCTGACCAACTTTGTGGTGTCCTCTGTCACCTGTTCAGTCTGTGCCAAAGTTTCAGAAAGTGCCGCCGCTGCAGAAAACTTCCTGGATTGTTCCTGTTCCAAAGAAGACAGGCACCTCTTCACCTAATGACTACAGACCAGTGACACTTATGTTTCACATCATGAAGACCTTGGAGAAACTGGTCCTGGACTATACAAATTCTCTTGTTAGAGACCACCTGCACTCACAGCAGTTTGCCTATGGGACGAAGATTGGATTGGAGGATGTAATTATCTATTTGCTCAACAAGACTTATTCCTATCTGGAAAAAGCTGGCAGCATTGTGAAGATTATGCTTTTGATTTCTGCTGTGTCTTCTATACCGTCTAGCAATCCCTATAAGGGGTAAACTCAGAGATATGCAATGGGATGTGCCTATGGTGTCCTGGATAATGGACAGGCAGACCACAGTTTGTGAGACTCAAGTATTTTGTTTCTGATATGGATGTGAGAAGCACTGCAGCACCACAAGGAACAGTTCTGTCTCATTTTTCTCTTCACACTGTAGACCTCCAACTACAAATAAAAGACCAGGTTATGTCACTTGCAGAAACTCTCAGATGATTGGTATATTGGTAAAGGGGATGAGACAGAGTATAGAAGTCAGGTGGAGAAGTTTATCTATTGGTGCACGCCATATAAGAAAGTCAGAGTGGGCTTTTTTCCTTAGAAACTGCATTCCTTTAATGATGGAAGTGACATCCTTTAGAACTTCTACAAACGTCTACAAACTCTGTCATGGCCAGTGCAATTTTCTACACTGTGGTGTGCTGGGCTGGCAATATCACTTCAAGAGAGGCCCAGTGGATCAACAAGCGAATTATAAGGGCAGACACAGTTATAGAATGCACTCTGGACACCCTTGAGGTCATAGCAAATGATTGAGTTAAAATAAAGTTGAGTGCCATTATGAACAAAGCTGCACATACCATCTCTGACACACTAACACTGAGTACTTTCAGCCATCTATCTATCTATCTATCTATCTATCTATCTATCTATCTATCTATCTATCTATCTATCTATCTATCTATCTATCTATCTATCTATCTATCTATCTATCTATCTATCTCTTGCCAAAATACATTTCCAATTTTTCCTCTTAATTCTTCCCACACAGATACCAACTAGACTTCACTCTGATAGCCACTGGTGACCCTGAAACATGAGTCGTCACATTCATCTTCAGTTTAGCTAGTTTTCTTGGTGCCTTGCAACTTTAAACTGCAACTCTGTCTCTGCTGTCTCAAACTGGCAGTGTGTGTTGCCAAAGTATAATGACTGCTAAGGTCCTCTTAACCCTTCTGTGAACTACAACGAGGCTCAGGCATTCCTGGAAAACTCTTTCAGCATTATAATGCATCATGTCACAAAGCAAAAGTCATCTATAACTGGCTTCACGAACATGGCACTGAGTGTAGTGTTCCTCAGTGGTCTTCCCAGTCATCAGATCTGAATCCAGTAGAACACCTTTGGGCTGTGGTAAAATGGGAGATTCGCAACATGAATGTGCAGCTGACAAATCTGAAAAAACTGCATGATGCAGTCATGTCAATATGGAGGCCATACCCAGTATTAGTACAGTGTTGCAAATAGTAAAAATGGAATCACTCAGAAATGTGAATGTTTTTAATAGAAATTGATACCATTTTTATCAAAATACCATTAAATTGATTTAAAAATATAGTCAAGGAATTACTGGTAGTGCTAATGGCTATTACTGCTCAAAATAATTGATTATTTATTTATTATGCACATGTGACTGAAAAGTCCTATGTGCATCCTAATGGCAATCACCCTCTCTATACTTAATTAGCGATGTTTAAATGCTAATTGGTTGTTAGAAAAACCTTTAAATGCTGATTGGTTGTTAGAGAAACCTTTGTAATTGAATTATCTCTGCTGAAACCTGTTATTCTGTTCATTGGGTTATCCTAAAGGTCAGTTCAAGGTTTGTCAAGCCTGGGGTCCTCACCTTAAGCTTTAGCAAGTACTCAAGGATATGAAGTGTCAGGACCAAGGGTCCGTGAGACAATAAGACATAGCAATTACAACAAATTAAAAGATGTATTTACTTTTTAAAAAATCAGTGTTCAACAAATGTAATATCAAAAATACAAACCAAGGCTGGTTTAAGTAAATAAAGTAAAGAAAAAAGAACATTCACTAAAAGCACAAAAATTACAACCACCATATGTCACATATCCATTAAAGAAACAAAACATTTTTCAATAAAAAAAATCAGTCCCTTTTAATGGGATCCAAGTAGTCTGCCCATAAGTGTATAGAAAGAAAAAAAAAATCTTTATCTGCTTTATCTCTTTGTCAGAAAAAAATAATGGGAATGTTTGCTTGCCCTGGCAATACATTAATAACTGTTCTCCTGCCTGTAAATCATCCAGCAGCCATTGTAGTCCTGCACATATTGAAATGAATGCACCTGACCTTCTCTTGGTTTGAGCTGAACTGACTAGGCTGGTAAAATAAGCAGCTTTTACCCCAGGTCAAACATCACCTGACCAGAGTCTAACATCGCTCTCAGCCTGGTCATGGGCCCGACCTAGAAAATTTCAATGTGTGTCACTCACATATAGTCGACACATTGCAGAACCACTGGGCATTACAAGAGCACAGACAATGGTCGGATGATGACTAGAAATGCATATAATGGCCAGCATCCTGAAGTCATCTTTTCTGTGCCATTTGGTATACTGTATAGAATATAACTGTATATAAAATGTAATATTTTTGGAAAACAAAATAATTGATGGAGGCATGGACTTGCATCCTAACCAGCATGAATGGTCTTCCTGTACCTGGAGTGGTGCAACAGAAGGAAGCTTCTGTGATGGATACTCTCTGTCACATGGGTTCCCACCTGATCTGGAAGTCCAATACTATTGCACTGGAAGTACTCCCTGGTTCAAATTGAAAAGGAGCCTCACTGCCACAGCCAGGCAATTTGGAGTCAGGAGTGGAGGCATACAACCCTTACCTGGACAGGAGGAGAAAGGAAAAGGAAGAAGACTATGGTAATTTTTGCACTGACTTAATTTTATGCTATGTTTTTTAGAAGTTATTGTACTAAATAAAGGTCTTTTCCAACCATCCATCCATTATCCAACCCACTATATCCTAATTACAGGGTCACGGGGGTCTGCTGGAGCCAATCCCAGCCAACACAAGTCGCAAGGCAGGAAACAAACCCCGGGCAGGGTGACAGCCCACCGCAGTAAAGGTCTTTTTATAGTAGAAATTGTGAGTGTGATAGCTTTATTTGCAATTTCACATACAGAACACTCCCTAAAGGTTATAATGTTTACACGGAACATGGTAGGTATACTGTTGTGAATTGGGAAGTTAAGCCTGTAGGCAGAATTCACGTCTGCTAACATTATCAAGAATGAAGAAGAAAGGTTTGAAAGAAAAAGAGTCAATATACAGATGCTAGAAGCCATGTACAGTCATCATGATGACCCATCATTTCATGCAACCAGCAATGGGCACAGCAACTAATAACAACATAGGGACAGTCATGCAAAGGAGGAGGAGGTTAGGAATATGTGCTGATACAGCACATTGACGCACCCACCACATGACAAATCAACTCACGGATCCCAGATTAGGACCTGAGTGCAGCCATGCAAAGGATAACACCTGATCACCACACTAGTTCAGATGGACTGGAACAGTGTGAGGTTTTTTATGGTGGCTGAAGTGCCAATTCTGCCACCAACCCACATGTTTTTCCCAGCAGGTTGAAGGGCCTACATGCAGGGCTGGATGCAGATTAACATCATACCCAGGATGGAGCAATTGAAGGTTAAGGGCCTTGCTCAAGGACCCAATGAAGTAGAGTCACTTTTTGGCGTTTACGGGATTTGATTACCAGTGTAGATCCCTACCTCAGAGCCACCACTCTGCTCAGTCATGAAGAGATTGAACCAAAATGGTTGGGTCCATCCATACATTTTAATTCAATTGTCATGCTGTAGTGGCTCTCATTGGTTTGCCTGCTCATTTGTTGCTTCCTTCTCTACTTTACCGAGTATGTGTAAACTCAATGGGGTTTCTCAGAAGTACCAAAAATAGGTGCCATTTTTTCTCGCCATTTTGTCTAACTAGGGGGCTTCACCCCCTGCTCGCTTCGCTCGCCAACCCCCGTGTTTGGTTTTCTGGATACACACTTTTAAGATTTTTTTTTTCTTTGAATTGTTGCTATTTCATTAGTTTCACTTTTCTTTCAGAACTTCTGTAAAAACAATATTTGTAATCTTGCGAGTCCCAATATGCTGAATCTTTTTAATGAGGTCAGGATAGGTTTCTCTGTTTGGAATTTCAGCACAGACAAAACGATCTACATCATCAGCAGTTAATAATTTTTTTTTACAAAGTAAAAAAGTAAGTAGAGTTCTGCATTGGACTTCTGTCTGTAAAGTTGTGCTATTTTCCTCTCACAGTTCCAAAAGTACGTGGGGTTACCAAGGTGATACCCCAGTTTTTGTCTAGGTTTTTGTACAAGGGCTAGACAGAACGTTTTTGACTCCTGGGGTAAATGTAGCTTTTTAAATAAGCAGACAGATACATATATATAACATATATATACATGAACAAAGTAACCAATAAATGCATGTGCGGCAAACTCTGTTTTTGAAATTCTCAAGATTCTTTATTTGTCACATGCATAGTTACTGTATAAAGGACAACACGCAGTGAAATGCATCCTGATCCGCTTATCAAAAACTGTGCAAAGTTAGAAGAATATCAGTAAGATTAACAAAAAGTCATAGATTGATAGGTAACAGTATAGTAGAACATAATAAATAAGTACAATTATGTGAATAAAGTAGAATTAAGTGTTAAGGTGCAATAATGTAGTAATTATTGTGCAAAACCAAAGTTAGACTGGTGCATAGTTAAATGAGGCAGTTTGTTTGTTTGCAGTACTGCGATCTTTACTTTCTTTTTTTATATTTTCTAATTTTCATACTTTCATATCCTTTAACTTTCTCCACATGTGTATAGCGCATTTTTTTTTGAGCCTTTCTAATTTCACTGCTTTCATAGTCTCTAACCTGCTCTGCATGTGTTTAGCGCCAACGTTTGTAAACGTCTTTATGAAGTTCTACTTTCTTTTACTCAGTCTTTTAATTCTGAGCCGGATTGGACGTGCTTTTTTCTCAATTCCACTTGTTCCGGGCTGATAATTACTTTCCTTATTTTCTGAATTTGCACCTCGATTATTCTTTTTTGCTCTTTTTTCTGTCCAACGCATTTGAGTCTCTTTTCTCTGCGCTGCTCTCTTCTTCGTTTAGATGTCGACATTTAATTTATAACATACTGTCCTTATACGCTTTATATGCGCTGAGAGCCCTGGACCTGTGTGCGCTCAAATCCTTCACAAGACTGAATGTTTTGCTGCCTATTGTCCTATTTGATAGATTGTAAGTAGGGCGTGTCTTTGGTCTCACGGGTCTTTAAAATGTCTCCCGAGATTATCACGTGTCGTAGCCTTGCATTTGCTTTCCATTCCAGGATTTTCTTTTACAGTATATATAGAGAGACAAGCATGTGGGTGTGGTGTCCTATTAATTTTAGTAATGTACTTTTAGGTGTCTGACCAATTTCTATTATCCCAAATGCTGGAAACCACGTCAATTAATCACCGAAAGAATGTTACCATATCCACCGCACCAGTTTTGCCTCCCTCTGAGTTCTCTTACAGCTAGTTGTAGTTCGTTACTGGTCCCTCTTGTAACACTGTCAGGTGTGCCCCAATCTCCCAATTTGAGAACTGGTTTTACGTCATAAGCTGTTATTAAGTCTTCCCAAATATGTTACCTAATATACAGTAATAAAGTACTACTGTGACTTAACTTTTTCATTTTAACATTTAACGTCATAATAAATGATTTTGCCTTTATGAATATTTTCATCTTTTGTTTGAGCCTGTAAAATGGATTCCAGCATGCAGCCCAAAGTTAGGAGAAGAGCAGATCTGAAGTTCCGAAGAGATGGGTTCAGAAAGTCAAAACAAATAGTAATTATTGATTAGCTGCCTTTGGAGACCTCCCAGGTGTCTCCAAACATGAAACTGTAGCCTGATTGATTTCTTTGACATTTTCATGAAGATATTACCTGCACATTTTTTAATTGTCTCAGGTCACAGCAGGGGATGTGCTTTGTCTTGGAGTCTTGTCTCCATCATGTAGCACTATTAATAGTAAAGTTCGCTCCAATCACTAAGGTTTTCTTAAAACATTTTAATATTCCTGTTGCAGCGGCTTATACTATGCAGCCCCTATTTTGTAACATGGTGGCATATTTTTTGTCACTGTTGCTTTCTATCCTTTCTGATCATTTCAGAGGAGCTTTTCATTTGGAGAGTGCAATGAGGAGATTAAATGAGTCTGCAAAGACTATACATAATAAGTCAGATTGTTACATTCAGGTATGCTAGGTAAGATAATGAAGAAGCCCAGAATCTGTGTCTTTAATTAAGCTCAAGTAAAGATCCTTTTATGGAATAAGAATTCCTTATGAATACATTTCGGCTAATGATGGCTCAACAGCTAAAACCTGGTGTTCGTCACTTTCTTTTCATTTTCTAGCATGAATTAACTGTGACCTGTTTTTTTTCTTTTGGCAAATGAACACAGATATAGCCCATCTTGAACTAATGCAGATCATTATTCTTATTGTTTATTGTTTTAATTGTTTATTCATTATATGCTGCAAGGTATTTCAGTGAATCAAATGTCTGTCAAGATGTTAAACACATTTGAGTTCATTTCTAAGCTGCTTATGCTACATAATAGTGCAGTAACCTGAAGCATTTTGAAGCATAATGTAACATTTCTGAATTTTTACCACAAAACTGTTCAACACTCACTCATCCTGTGGCTTTTAATATCTTTGGAATCCATATTAATCCTTGTTAATCCTTAATAACACAAATTTAAAATGCACTTATTCTGTGCTGAAAGAATATTGAATACTACACCATTTTTTTTATTTGTGAGATGTGTCATTAGCCTTCACTCTAACTGGAAGATTTTGTTATTCAGTAGTGAATCCAAACTTGGATGCTTGAAGCAGTTTGGAGCCAGCTTAAATAAAACTTCAAAGTCAAAACTAGTCTCAAAACTCCAATGAGGCCACGAAACATAACGTAGACTGAGCCCTGAAACTCACATCTGAAAAGGGTCAAAGCCTATAAATCTCAGTAATGGAATATGGGAACCATAACACACATGGCCACTAAAAACAATAATTTAGCAAAAAATCAAATAAATATGAGTGACTAAATCCCAAAATCAGTTTTACAGGATTGTCTTCTTAAAACCAACAATGGAGAGGCTGCTCAGCATGACACATCTGCTTGATAAGAACAGGAAAGCAAAAAAAAAACTGCAACATCAGCACAACAGAGAAAAGGAGCCATTGGGGATAAATTACAAATACTAAAGAAAATCTAAATAGAATGATAGTAAGAAAGGCAGGGGAAATTGAAAAACACAAAGGAAAATGTAAACAGTGTGTGGAATCCTTTTTTTTTTTTTTGCATTATATTGATTTTAACCACAAACCAGTTTGTTTCTTCGTGCCGATCTCAAGCCCGGATAAATGGGGAGGGTTATGTCAGGAAGGGCATCCGGTGTAAAAATTTGCCAAATCAATATGCGGACAACAATACAAATTTCCATACTGGATCGGTTGAGTCCTGGGTTAACAACGACCGCCTGTGACACCCCGTGTAGTGGGAATAGGAATCACCAGCTTACACTCTAGGTGTCTAGTATGTGGGACGAGTGTGACCAGGATGATGGTGTAAGACAGGGAGACACGGACACAAATAGGGTTGGGTTTTTTGAAAAATAAAGTGGTTTTATTTGCAGGTGTACTTAAAGAAAACAAAAATAATGTCCTGTGGATTTTATATATATTGATACACAGTCCAATACTGCAAAGGACACACAAACACAGTAATTAAATGGAGCCCAGAAATGACTATATACAGTATTTACAGTGCTGCCTGAAAGTCCCAAATGAAAAAGTAAAATACACACAAACTAGTGAAACCCATATATATACACAGAAGCAAAATGTGAAGCTGTCTTCCTCCACAGTGATCCAAGTCAGGAAGCTGCTCCTCCAAACAGTATATAATACAGGATTCACCCAAAAATATTTAAAATACAGAAAAAAGGTGTATATGCAAAAATAAACAGTGCACCAATAACCACAACCCAATAAATACCTCCACCAAAGTTAATCCAGAGATATTTATATATACAAGAAAAAAAATATTTACAATATTCACGGCACAAGCAGTAGTGCTTGGAAAATTCAAATCGCTGTTCTACCAAGTACCTTTCTCTAGCAAGATCTAGTCAGAAGAACCCCCTCTAGAGGCCGTAACTCCTTTTTGTATTTGGTGCCCTCGTACCGACCAATTAAATTGTTCTACATCATCCCTCCACGGGTACGCGATGACGTGAACGTGTCTTCGAAAAGTGGTGTCTCTTGCCCCGCATTATTCCTGTAAAAAGTCGAGCAGCCGGCGCGTACCTGTGCCGGCCTTTGAGACAGAGACTGCCCTTCTGCCTTAAGTAAAAGTAAGCACTTTTAATTTTTTTCCTCCTTCCCCTGAGCTACAGCCCAGACAACTGCAAACACGGGATCCCTTTTCTAAACTGCGATAAACTAATATTAAGACGATTCGCACTTTATTTTGCACTTAAAGAGTTATGAGGTCGCGGGAGGCACGCGCAGGAGTGGAGGACCGAAAGTGCCATCCCGGCCAGTCAATGGCAGGGCCGTCTCTCCAGTCTACATGAGACCCGCCGCGACGCTCCCCAAAAGGCACTCATATCGTCAGCGAAGACGTTTCTCTATAAAGAAAGAGAAAAAACAAGTTTTCTTTTTTTATACCTTTTTGTCCTTTTTATCCCAAACAAATGCCTCTCTCTTAACATTGCAGAGGACACTTAACTAATTTTATTTAATTGCTGGTAATGCTAGTAAGGCACATTACCACACCACCACCAGTACTGTTAGTCAACAGGGTGCTGGCAGAAATTGGGCTACTGTTGGCCGAAGAAGGAGAAGAAATGGGGGCGTGGGGTGGGGGGAGATGTGTCCGGAGCCAGGAGGAGAGGAGGAAGGTAAAGGTAAAGAGAGTGGAACTGAGGGTAGGAACTTTGAATGTTGGCAGTATGACTGGTAAGGGGAGAGAGTTAGCCGATATGACGGAGAGAAGGAAGGTTGATATATTGTGCGTACAAGAGACTAAATGGAAGAGGAGTAAGTTCAAATTGTTCTATTATGGTGTGGATAGGAGGAGAAATGGAGTAGGGGTTATTCTGAAGGAACAGTA